>NC_037335.1:41795621-42096141 GCF_002263795.3 Bos taurus | reverse complement strand
AGCAATATAATGAGTTTCTGACCGATGCAAGTGATAGCAAATAGAAACTTTCACTGAAACATATTCAAAAGAAGAACAGATTTCAGAGAGGAAGTTACTATTAATTCTCTCCTAAAGAGTTCTCGGGCTTCCCAGTTGGCACTAGTGGTAAAGAACCCACCTGCCAATGCAGCAGACGTAAGAGATGCAGGTTCATTCCCTGGGTCAGGAAGATCCCATGGAGAAGGGCATGGCAGCTCACTCCAGTATTCTTTCCTAAAGAATCCCATGGACAGAGGAGCCAGGCGGGCTACAGTCCATGGGGTCGTAAAGAGTCGGACAAAACTGAAGCGACTTAGCACAAGCACAAATGGGTTCTCAGTTACATGGGGGAGAGGTATTCTTCTGGGAATCATGAATGTGCTTGGCTTTGTCCCAAACTCCAGCAAAAAGAAACCACAAGGATATATCCAGCTTATTGAAGCTGCTTGAAAACTGTCCCCCTCCTACTCTGGCTGTGAGCTCAGCTGATGGAGGAAGGCCCAGATACAATCAAGGGAGGGGCCTTTTCACATGCTAGTTCTGTCCCTCCCACTGGGGCTGGGGAAGTGTGACAGCTGGTGGCAATTGTCAGCTCAGCAACTCTGGAAGTAGGCTGTCCTCATTTTGCTCCAGCTCATGAGGACAAGTAAGAATGACAGGGGCTGTCCTGTGTTCAGCCTGAGCAAGATAACTCATCCTCGATGGATCCCTGAGAGAATCTGGGAGAACTGACTTTGTAAAGGAAACATTTTCTTACTGCTGTGGGAGTCACCTTCCTCACTTTCTGTCTTAACTTTCAGATCACAGTATTTGCATCGTGTTCTCTCTCTGCACTACATGATCTGCTTGGAATAATTATGTTAGGGGTCATTTATCAGCTGTAGTCAGTACATGTCACTTCCTGAGATTCTGGAAATGATACGGACTTCTCTGTTGTTAATCTTTTGGCTCACACTAAATCTCATTAGTGAATTTAATTGTTTAGAGTTTAATATCAACTTCAGTGCCAATGTTTTTGCCCTGTGAATAGTCAAGCCGGTGAAGGCTACTGCTCTCTGTCTTAAGCTGATGAGCCCTAATAAGGACGGAGGATGGCAGGTGAGGCCATCCCATTATCTCTTGAGTCTCTGGTTGCCCAGGCAACTTTTCCCACGAATGAAAGTGGCAGGTCAGTGCTTTTCAGTGTTGCTTCCCTCTGTCCCGTGTTAGCAGACCTACTGGCCTCTCCCTTTTGTTTTCTCAAAGCGTGTGTGGGAGGAACTCAGTCATTGTGGCCGCTCCCGATGAGCCTTCTCTGTTGATTTCATATCTTTTTGAAAAAGTTGTATAGAATTGAAAGCACAATTTTGCATGTGAAATTACTAGCACAATGCAGCAAATGGCTATAAAAACTTGGAAAAGAAGTGGATATTGAAGGATACATTTAAAAAGCTGGGGGCCCAGAAAGAGAGGCGTTCTGAACTGAGATCTTCAGCTGAATAAGTCATAAGCGTCCATAGAGAAGTAGGGAAACAGACTGCAAAATTGGAAGCACCATGAATTCAAACAAACATTATGGAGCCTACGTTTGCTTTGTTGGAAAGATTGTTAAAGGACAGGGAAATGATAGATAATCAACAGAAGAGATTTTATAAAATAGCCTAGAAAACAGGACTTCAGTGGAAGTGGAGGGAGACACTGCATCTTAACTTATAGAAAGAAGCATTCACTGGCCAAAAATGAGCTTGCTGTTAGTTTGTTTTTTTAACCAGCCCACCTTTCAGGAGGTAATCATGGAATATGATGGGTTAAATGCAGTGTTCAAATTCTCCTAATGTACAACCACATACAAATGTGGGCGGGCACACATGCATACTAATTCATTCCAGTGTGGCTCAAAGCTGCTTCACTAGTTTTCACAAAGTACTACTATGCAGTGATTAAAAATCTGGTCTGGAGTAAAAAGTCTGAGAGTCATATCCCAGATCTGTAAGCTGCTAACAGATTTAGCGAAAATGGTTTGGTCTCTGAGCCTCAATGTCCTCTGAAAAGGGGGGATGATTAAAGGAGAAAAAGCCACAGGGCACCAGCCTGGTGCCTGGTACACCCCAGCTGCCACATTGTTATTTGTAGAGAGTCGCCTACAAAGAGCCTGTGACTGAAGCACAGCACATGGTCTCACTTGCTTTGATTCCTCATGGGAAGGGCTACTTCAGTCTCTGCCTCCCTGTGTTTTGTTGCTGGCCGGCACACAGCCTCTTGGCTCTGGGTCTACGGAGGAGATTCGGCTGTTTGCCAGGCTGCGAGGAGGATTCCCCCCTTAGGGACTGCGTCACAGACACAGAGATGCTAATGAGAGCTCTGCTGAGCTAGGACTGTGAGCTCTCCTGGCAACTGGGGGAGGGCAGAAGCACCTTGCACAACAATTAGCTTTTCACAGCCATTAGCAGTTTCTAGTCATTAGCACTGCAGAAACGTTGCAAATGACACTCAGGAAACAAACACCACTGAGAGTCGGAACCAGGCTTCAGAGCAGCGTCAGTCCCCAGCAAGGCGGGGCTCTTAGCGGGTGAGACCCCCTGTCCCTCCCCACTCCAGCAGAAGGGACCTGTGACCCAAAGCTCCTCTGTCCCCTCCCATCATATCTTTGAAAAGGGCTTCATCGAGCCTATTATTTGTTTCAGTGAAATATAAGTCTTTCTGAAGGACAGTTCAGAAGACATAGTGCATACGAAAGTGACTGGATTCCTTCACAGACCAAGAAACTTCCTAAACTGGGCATGAGTGATTGAAGTGCAAATCGAATGAAACCCCAGAGCAGTGAAATGATTTAGCCCCAAAGCTATTCATAGCAACACTGCTAAATACTGGGACCATCTATATCTCTAATGGAAGTGAAGTGAAAGTTGCTCAGTCACTCGTGTCTGACTCTGCGACCCCATGGACTACACACTCCATGGCGTTCTCTAGGCCAGAATACTGGAGTGGGTAGCCTTTCCCTTCTCCAGGGGATCTTCCCAACCCAGGGATTGAACCCAGGTCTCCCACTTTGGTAAAGAAACCCAGGCAGATTCTTTACCAGCTGAGCCACAAGGGAAGCCCTCTCTAATGGAAAGGATAGGTTAAATAATTGTGTTATTCCTATTCAGTGGAATATAACACAACCTTTTAAAATAATATACTGGAATTTGTAGATAGATTATATTTAAAAGGTTATGAAATAGTATTAACCTCTGACTTCATTTTTTGTGAAAATGGTAACTTCTAAAATTTCAGCCTTGGTTGTTCCTGAATGCTAGGAATGGAAATAATTTTTAGTTTTCATTCTTTTGCTGCCCTGCTTCATATTATTTTTCCAAAATGACTATACATGCCTAATTCTTGTGAATCTGAGAGAGAAAAAGAGAGCAGAGAAGTAAGCTGTCTGGCTAACTGGATTTAATACAAATGCAACATTTTCAAGTAAATATTTTATTGAAATAATAACCTAATTGCAGAAAAAGACACAAATAATAAGTACACAGTTGGATGACTTTTCACTAAGTGCATAAACCCAGACCCAGAATCAGTCTTAAATACAGCAATGGGTCATCTTGTGGTTACACAACCAGGAGTCTGGACAGTGAGCAATAACTGTAGGGGTTCAGCAAGAGGCACTCAGTGAACCAGACTGGCAAATTGAAAGCCCTTAATGGTAACTTTGGGGCTTCCCAGGTCACACTAGTGGTAAAGAACCTGCCTGCTAATGCAGGAGACATAAGAGATGTGAGTTCAATCCCTGGGTCAGGAAGATCCCCCTGGAAGAGGGAATGGCAACCACTCCAGTATTCTTGCCTGGAGAATCCCATGGACAGAGGAGCCTGGCAGGCTACAGTCCAAGGGGTCCCACAGAGTCGGCCCTGACTGAAGTGACTAAGCACAGCACACACTCAGTGCTAACTCTGGAAAGAAAGGTGGTAAATATCTTATAGATGTAGTAACTAGAACAAAGGGAGTAGGAGTAACTGGAATCCCACCGCTACTCAACAGGGAAGCTAAGATTCCTTCTCAAGCAGTCAGGCTCTGGGATCAATGCCTCTCCAAGAGGGAGAAATACAGCTGCAGCAACCAGCAGAAGGCCAGGGCAATCCCTCAGGGCTTGATGACTGGACATCAGAGGAGGGGGAGAAGATGAATGAGAGAGGGCAGGAAGGCTTATGTTTGGGAAGAGGGAGAGAAAAACCAGTTCCCGGCAATTCTACTAAAAGTGACCACTGGTGAAAGCAGTAACTCCTGGTTTGTTAGCTTTGTGCACTTGAGAAACACTGGGCTGGATGAAGCACAAGCTGGAATCAAGATTGCTGGGAGAAATATCAATAACCTCAGATATGCAGATGACACCACCCTTATGGCAGAAAGTGAAGAACTAAAGAGCCTCTTGATGAAAGTGAAAGTGGAGAGTGAAAAAGTTGGCTTAAAGCTCAACATTCAGAAAACTAAGATCATGGCATCCAGTCCCATCACTTCATGGCAAATAGATGAGGAAACAGTGGAAACAGTGTCAGACTTTATTTTTTGGGCTCCAAAATCACTGCAGATGGTGACTGCAGCCATGAAATTAAAAGACATTTACTTCTTGGAGGAAAAGTCATGACCAACCTAGATAGCATATTCAAAAGCAGAGACGTTACTTTGCCAACAAAGGTTCATCTAGTCAAGGCTATGGTTTTTCCAGTGGTCATGTATGAATGTGAGAATTGGACTATAAAGAAAGATGAGTGCCGAAGAATTGATGCTTTTGAACTGTGGTGTTGGAGAAAACTCTTGAATCTCTTGGACTGCAAGGTGATCAAACCAGTCCATCCTAAAAGAAATCAACCCTGAATATTCATTGGAAGGATTGATGTTGAAGCTGAAACTCCAATACTTTGGCCACCTGATGCGAAGAGCTGATTCATTTGAAAAGATGCTGATGCTGGGAAAGATTGAAGGCGGGAGGAGAAGGGGACAACAGAGGATGAGATGGTTGGATGGCATCACCGACTCAATGGGCATGAGTTTGAGTAAACTCTGGGAGTTGGCAATGGACAGGGAGGCCTGGCGTGCTGCAGTCCATGGGGTCGCAAAGAGTCGTAAACAACTGAGGGACTGAACTGAACTGAACTGAACTCCATGTAGGACTGAAGATGCCCTTGAGGCTGCTGGTCCAGGGATGCTGAGCTCGAGAGCTCAGTCCTTTTTCAGAAGTCACAGTCAGCTCAGGAAGAGGACAAAAATCTGATTTCTTTTTTTAGAATTTGCTGATTCAAAAGGAAGCAAGACACTACTCATAATCCCCCCACTTTAAACATGGTGCCTCAAATCATCACCCAGTTATCAAATGTGTTTGCTGCTTGAAATAACTGCTGTGAGTGAACCACACAGAGAGTGCACATTGGGCAAGGGATGACTTTGGAGAATAGGGGGTAATGTTGAGGATCTTGAGTGATGACTGCAGAAAGTTGCCTCCCAAAATAAACTCTGCTGGGGAGGACTGAGCTTGGGAAGCTTTCATGGACACCATCTGTCAAAGATACGTGCCTGGGAATGTGGTTTTCTTAATTAACTCAGTGGTAGTACTATGCTAAGAGGGCTAGATATGATCGCTTGTCAATACCTCTATTCATGTTGTAACATTCTGTTTTGTCACTGTAAGCTTTTCAAGGGTAAGGGCCATGTTGTGCATCTCTACATTTCCAATGCATCATAAAGTGCCTGGTAGATAAGAGATGTTAAATAAATGCTTACTAAATGTATCAAACACACACCCTAGATTTTCCAGGGGAATACCAATTTAAATGTTCTGTTGATTATGTACTCCAATTTAAGTTTAGAAACATTGATCACCAGAGAGTTAGGTCTAAATGTGGCTGATGGGAAGTGCTAGGAATTCTCAGGAGCTATTTCTCAGCAGTAGCTGCAATATCTATCGTTTTTCAAAGTCTTAATCATTCTTTGGCCCCAGAAAAGGTAGGATCATACAGAAATGAAAAAGTTCCTGGCAGGGAGGAAATCAAGACTTTTATAAAACTTAAAATTGAATCATAATCTTCATGCCTCAGCAACTGGAGTTTTTTTTTTATCTTTATATACCTTTGCAAAGGCATTTTTTAAAAATATTACTAAACGTCAGGATAATATTCTGGAGAAGGCAATGGCACCCTACTTCAGTATTCTTGCCTGGAAAATCCCATGGATGGAAGAGCCTGGTAGGCTGCAGTCCATAGCGTTGCTGCGAGTTGGACACGACTGAGCAACTTCACTTTCACTTTTCACTTTCATGCATTGGAGAAGGAAATGGCAACCCACTCCAGTGTTCTTGCCTGGAGAATCCCAGTGACAGGGGAGCCTGGTGGGCTGCCATCTATGGGGTCGCACAGAGTCGGACATGACTGAAGCTACTTAGCAGCAGCAGCAGCAGAATAATATTCAATGATAATAATAGATGAAAATTAATAAGAAACAGTTCAGACACAAAATAAATTACAACATGAATTGGATAGTGTTTGTATCAATAATATATCTTTGGCTACAAGAAGAAGAAATGAAATAATGGTTAAAACAAAATAAAATTTTAATCATCTCACAAATTATCAAAGTCTAGAAGAAAATGTTTCCAGACTAGATTTTTTTTCCAACTATATTGTCAAAACCCTTGTTGTGTCTTTTCCCTGTTTTATCCTGTACCCATTGACTTGTTGCCTCATGGTCACAAAACAGTTGCTGTCACCCCAAGTGCCATGTTCTCACATCATTGCATTCAAGGCAGGCAGGAAGGAACGTTCTCTTTGTAACAGACAATAAAAATCTTCTGAGAAGATCCCTTCAACAAATTACCCCTTTGGTCTCAACGTTCAGAACTGGGTCACAGGCCCACTCCCAAGCCTGTCGTGGAGAGGAAGAGGATTGCCACATTTGGTGTACGCCAATTATGCCTTAGTTTCTCAGGCTAGGGGAAGGTTTTTGCTTCCCTTGAGCACACTGCCAGATGCAGGATTGGGGATCCTATAATCCAAAAAAAAGATGGAAGGAGAAGGCAATCAACTATGCTTGCCACCTGGTTAAGCATAGAGTTGTGCCAGTCCAGGTACTTATCTTCTCTTACTGGTAACATGTTCAGTTCCACATGCCTTCCTAGCATAAGGCCAAAAGCCCTGCTGCTGCTGCTAAGTCGCTTCAGTCGTGGGCTACTAGAAAACGTGGCCTTTCAGTGACCATGCCCTGGCCTTGACCGCCCCAATCTGAGCTCAGCTGTGGCGCTAATCTTGAGCTCCCATAATCTTAAGCTTTCACAGTTCTAACCAACTTCACAAATTGTAGCTTGTTGATGTGAGTGAGAGTTAGGAATGCTGCAGGGGAGGATGAGAGTCAGGTCAACATTGGAAGTGGATTTCCTTCCTCATACAGGGGTCTCTTGTCAGGACCCTGAACTCCAATGGCTTCTCCCAAGTGGACTGGCCCAGCTTCAGGTGTCACTGAATGTCATTTAAGAGGAAGAACCAGTAGTTCTTCTTTTCTCCCTGAACAACACTGGTTATTGATTTTAGGATGTAGGTGAGAGAGAAATACAAAGTGGTTTGAGTCTGCAGTGGAGTGGGAAAGGTGGTTGGAAGAGATCTCTTTGGGGAATGTGACTTTGGTCAACACACCCATTGGCACTGGTTTTACAAGGCCACATTCTACACCACTGCTATGTATAATGTGATGTGAGAAGACTCTTGAGAGTCCCTTGAACTGCAAGGAGATCCAACCAGTCCATTCTGAAGGAGATCAGTCCTGGGTGTTCTTTGGAAGGAATGATGCTAAAGCTGAAACTCCAGTACTCTGGCCACCTCATGCTAAGAGTTGACTCATTGGAAAAGACTCTGATGCTGGGAGGGATTGAGGGCAGGAGGAGAAGGGGACGACAGAGGGTGAGATGGCTGGATGGCATCATCAACTTGATGGACATGAGTTTGAGTGAACTCCAGGAGATGGTGATGGACAGGAGACCTGGCATGCTGCGATTCATGGGGTCGAGAAGAGTAGGACATGACTTAGCGACTGAACTGAAGATACAATACTGTATGTATATAGTATGATGTAATGTAATACAATATAACCTAACAGAGTAACTCAAATATATTGAACATTCACTGTGATGGACAGCATATGAAGTACTTTCTTTGTCTGATTACTTAGAATCACATTCATGGTGGAAGTTTCATTATTATTCAGAGATTGGTAACTTGCCCAAAGCTACTCCATTAGACGGTAGAGGCCAGGACTCAGGACTATCTGCCTCAAGAACCCCCATCCCACCCTCCGTTCTCCACTTTGTTGTCTGCTTCCACTTTGCCTTTTCCTCACTAGCGTGTGAAGGAATACTGTGGCGAGAAGGCCAGGTGTTGGCAAAAGACAGAAGATTTAAATGAAAAAAATAGCTCATTTGGACTCTGGATTGGGAACAAATGTTCAACTGGTTAACAAAATAAAAGAAATAGCAGCAACAAGTTATTTTAATCCTGCCCAAATGTTTAGAGAACAAAAGAGCAAAGTTAAATGTTTCTTTTTCTACAGAGTTCAGGAGAATACAGAACAGAAAAGGAAATGCCTTATTGATAGGAACTATATAAACAGATGAGCCTCTTTCTCCAGCATAGAATTTATGCAAATTTATGCATGCATTATCAAGGCCTTGCAGTTCCCTTGTGTTTCCACAATCATTCTCTACCTAGACACTTCATTTACTCGTTAACTCAAACACTCACTTATTCTTTCATTCATTCATTTATTTACTTAGTCATTTGTCAGATATTTATTTCATCTCTTCCATGAGCTGGGCCCCAAGGAGGATAGTGGAGGCTTAAGAATTAAAGAAAAAAAGAAAAAGAAAAAAAAAAGTGCTGTCTCCTGCATTAAATGGAATGGAATTTAAATATGTTCAAAAGAGAAGGTAGTTTTCCCCTTTGTATTTATTTTCTGCTCCTCACTGTCTATGAATGGCTCTCTGCTAAAGACAGACCCCCTTTAGTTCTCTGGCATGGCACTGCTATCTTAGGGGGAGTTGCCTGTCCTTAATTTAAAACTAGGATACTGTGAAGAATGGAAGACATTAGGTGTGTCTTCTGTTTATCTGCCTGATTGGAGCAAATCCTGGTTTAGGGACCTCCTGTGAGGTTCTGAGACATCAACATCCTGTGGAATTTTGAAGATATCAAAGCTTTCATGAACTGATCAACCCATGCTGGTACCTTTAAGATTTCCTTCCCACCTGTGGAGGGGCTAGGCTATGGGTGCAGCAGGGCCTGCAGCAGTCTTCACCCAAGAGCTGCCCCCAGCTGATGGCCATCCCCCTGGTCTGGCCTTTCAGCTTGACCCACAGATTCTAACAAAAGTCTCACCTCTCCAGTGCCTTTCTCGTACACCAAAAAAACCAGTGATGAGCACCAATCCTGAAATAGTTCTAGAATTGTCCACACTTCTATATGGCCTCTTAGGCTTCCTGTTAAGAGAAGGCCCCCAAAGATTGGGATTTCAGCCCAGCCATGCCATTCTGAGGAGGTATTCCAGATCACTGAAGATGACCTGTATCAAAAATGTCTCCCCACAGTGATGGCAAATGTCCTAAGCAGTGTTCTGTGTCAGAGGTAGTTCATGTCCATAAGGGGAATCCGGTTGTAATAATGCTCCAGAAAGAACCCCACCCTCGCCACAGCCTAGATATTTGTTTCTGCTCATGTCTATGCCCAGATTTTCTCCTCTACAAAATAGACAGTTCAGACTAAGATGGGGACTCAGGTCCTATTGAACTTGAACAGTCTATGACTTCTGAGTACTTGTATCTGCTTTAGCAGTTTGCAGCAAGAACTGGACTTTAGAGACATAGCAGGTCCTGATGGTCACTCTGGTGGGAAGTGAATTCAGCTTCCCTGGTACACGCATCCCAGGCATCTCTGGCATCTGCTGTGCAGGGGCCAGGCGTAGCTGGCACGCCCAGCCCGGTCCCGGGGAAGGGGGAATGCAGCAGCTACTCCGCTAAAGGACACTTTGGTCTCCACGGGAGCCAGTCTGTCTTCTTGGCAGAGGAGCCACATCCGTGTGTGCCACAGCCCGGGAACAATGCCCCGGGGGCCTGTGATCCCAAACACCCATGAATGGAGGCAGGGGAACAGCCAGTCCCCGCGTACCTGTGTCCTATTTGATCTTAGAAACTTGGAAGCCTTTAGGACCTGGAAGTGCTCATGCCCAGGGGCCATGCAGTGTGGTGGAAAGAGAACTGGCCTGGCGATTAGAAGTTCTGGTCTGAGTCTCAGCTCTGCCCTTGCTGGCTACGTGACTAGGAGCAGGTCTCCGCACCCTGCTGAGTGTGGGTTTTCTTGTCTGTCCAATGAGGAGAATTAGGTCTCCCCTGATGACCTCATAGGGCTGAGCTTTGTTGGTTACTTTTCCTGCACACAGTGTACAACAGCCCCCCCCGCCCCCGCCACAACCAGTAATGTCTTCATCACAGTCTAATGACAATATTACACAGGAGATGATAAAATTCACATGAATTTTTGTAGCAAATAGAACAATAATTATTGCTACCAGCTGTTGAGCTCTTATTATGTACCAGACACTCTGCTAAGGACTAGAGAAACATTATTTCACTCGCCAAGGTCACATGGCTGGTAAATTTTATGGCATGACTCAACCCAGACATCCCTGACTGCAGAGCCAAGATCTTAATTTAACCCAATGCATGCTTCGCCTCCTTCCTCGTGACCAGACAGCCTGGTTTATTCAGGTCCTGGCTGGCAGAGAATGAGTGAGATGTGTGGACTTGTCTACTCACCTTGAAAAGCTAACTAAATTAGTGAAATGTTTTAAAACAGCCAAACACAGTAACTTTGGAATGTCATATGTTAAAAGATACTTAAGGTGCAGGGTTAAATAAACGCATGTATTTTTATAATGTGTGTTTTCACTAATAGTTAAGCAACACTGCCCACTGCCTTATGTCAGACTTTTTCATAGGCTGGTACAGGGTGGCACGCATCCCAACCATACAACCCCCACCTCCAAATTCATCCTTTCAAGACCTATTTTCCAAGTGCCTACTCTGTGCTGAGCTCCCGAGAAGTGCTTGAATTCAATGACGAATGAGGTGGTTTTGTCCTCCAGGATCACGCTGGTGGAGACGCTGATAGGCATACAAGTAGAGCAGGACAGTTCCTGGGGTGCGAATTGGGGATATCCAGGGTACTAAGGACAAACAGAACCTGAGAAGCGAATCCAATCTGAGTGCACCAGGGAAGCCTTCAAAATAAAGGTGACAAGTAAGTTGAGTGGGAGTCAAGCTGTTGGAAGGGAAGGGACAAGGAGATGATGGGGAGGAAGGAAAGGGGCAGGGCAATTCAGGAAGTCAGAATAGTCCTGTGCGATGGCTAAGAGGCAAGAGAGGTGTGACCCACTCAGGGACTCAGAAGGAGTTCAGAATGGTTGGAGAAGAGTCCAAAGATGGGAGAGAGAGCTGCCAAGGTGGGCGTATCATGCAGGGCCATACATCGTGCAAAGATTGGACTTTATTGTAATGACATTGAGAATTAATTAATTAATTAATTAAAAGCATTCAAACTGGATGTTAGGGAGGTGGGTCTAATCTGATTTGTGTGTTAGAAAGAAGATTCTGGCCCCAGTATGGAAAATAGATTAATGAGGGGTAGGGGAGGATAGAGTTTCCCGGGTAGCTCAACTGGTAAAGAATACGCCTGTAATGGAGGAGACCCCAGTTCAATTCCTGGGTCAGGAAGATCCCCTGGAGAAGGGATAGGTTACCCACTCCAGTATTCTTGGGCTTCCCTGGTGGCTCAGATGGTAAAGAATACTCCCTCAACGTGGGAGACCTGGGTTCAATCCGTGGGTTGGGAAGATCCCCTGGAGGAAGGCATGGCAACCCACTCCAGTATTCTTGCCTGGGAAATCCCATGGACAGAGGATCCTGGTGGGCTAGAGTCCATGGGGGTCACACAGAGTCGGACACAACTGAGCAATCAAGCACAGCACGGGGGAGGATGGCAGCTAACAGAAGATAGAACTAGTTGTATCCTGGAGCAATTCAACCAGAAGATGAAGATGACTCAGCCTGGTGTGCTGGCAATGGGAATGGAGAGAGGCAGATACTATGAAGAATGTTTAGTGAGGTGACATGATTTAGTGATTGAATGAAGTCGGGGGTAGGGCATGGTACAGGGGCGCTGTGTTGTGCCAGCCCCCCACCTTTCACTTCAGTCCCTGAAAATAAGGGCTGGTCTCTTTTGTTCCAGGTTCTTTTCAGTTAAGATGAAATGGTTCTGTGTCTCCAAATTTCTGAATCTATCATCCTATGCTTTTTTGACATTTCATCTCTCCTTTGGCCCCACTTTTTCTTTCATGCTTCAGTATGATGACTAAGGCAATGTGAACTGCAGCATGAAACCCAGAACTCTCAGTGGCTTAGCACAATAAAAGTTTATTTCTTGCTTCTGCAACAACCTTCCCAGGTGAGCCGGTGGCTTTCCTCCATATATATGCAGGTGCAGGAAGCAGGCTTCCTTCTATCTTACAGCTTGGCCATTCTCTAGGGCCTTTGTGTTCCGATTTAGCAGAAGGAGCAAGACAGAGTGAAGAAAGTAACCTTGCTGTGTAGAGCTTCATTTATACACCCAATAGTGAGAACTCATTGAATGGGTATCCCTGGATGTGTACTTTATATCAACATACCTACATGAAGGGGGGAGCACAAAGGTTTGCTAGACAGCCACCTCTGTCACACCAGAATGTCCAGGTCCTAACTCACTTTTTCCTTATTTTTATTTACCTGCTTCTTCTACTCGGAGAAGGCAATGGCACCCCACTCCAGTACTCTTGCCTGGAAAATCCCATGGATGGAGGAGCCTGGTAGGCTGCAGTCCATGGGGTCGCTAAGAGTCGGACACGACTGAGCGACTTCCCTTTCACTTTTCACTTTCATGCATTGGAGAAGGAAATGGCAACCCACTCCAGTGTTCTTGCCTGGAGAATCCCAGGGAGAGGGGAGCCTGGTGGGCTGCCGTCTATGGGGTCGCACAGAGTCGGACACAACTGAATCGACTTAGCAGCAGCAGCTTCTTCTACTAGTTGTCAGTTCCTAATTACAGGAATGAGGTGTTTCATTCCTCTGGTTTAGACACTGAAGGAGAATGACATTCTTCTAATGCACCCAAAACAAAGCAAACAGGAAAAGGGCCGTTTCCAAGCTGCCCATCTCAGGTAAACCCAGGACTGTTGTGCTGCCATTGTGCAAAGCACACCTGAGAAATGGGAGATCTGGTTTCAAGTTCTGGCTCCCTCAATAATTTGCATCATCACTTAAGTCACTTTGTCTCTCTGGGCCCCAATTTTCTCATCAGTAAAAGAAATGGACTGAGCTACAGCACTGTTTCTCTAAGTGTGTAGTCAAGAACATTAGTTCCATGAAACAGTCTGTGAAAAACTCTTTTCTGAACAAAGAAGTTTGGGAAATTCTGTGAATCTTAAACCTTTCCTTAAGGATAGTTGGGGCTCATAGGTATATGAAAGCTTCTGAGAAACCCTATGCTAAGGAATATTGTTTTGTTGTCTTTAAATTGACATTTCCTAGTCTTGCGAGGTGGAATTTACATACCCAAGTACTAATATACATGGTTAATGTTTTACAACTAAACAGTGGATCAATGATACAGAGAGGCTTGGATTCAGGTTAGCAGAATGAGTTCTCTCAGTAACTAAGATTCAATCAGGTGAAAAGGAAAAGCTGGGAACTATGGTAAGGAGGCACTGAGGCACTGTGAGGATGGTAACTGCACCATGCCAAAATGTTCCTTTTCTATCATTGCGATTCCCCACGAACTACCAAGGAGCAGTCCATGGACAGCTGGGCGTCTGCATAGGGGTGAGCCTTGTTGTTATCCCTGTTGCTGTTGTTCAGCCACTAAGTCGTTCCAACTCTTTGCGACTCACGGACTGCAGCACGCCAGGCTCCTCTGTTCTCCACTATCTGTTGGAGTTTGCTCCAATTACTGTCCATTGAACCAGTGATGCTATCCAACCATCTCATCCTCTGTCACCCCCTTCTCCTTTTGCCCTCAATCTTTCCCAGCATCAGGGTCTTTTCTGATGAGTCAGCTCTTCACATCAGGTGGCCAAAGTCCTGGGGCTTCAGCATCAGTCCTTCCAATGAATATTCAGGATTATCTCTGAATATTCCAGGGTTATCCCAGGAGACTCTGCCTAGACCCCTCCTCTGTTCCACATGCACCCATTTCCTGTAGATAAGCCACTAGTGAAAATACTAGATACTCATAAGCCCCACAGATCAATAAAGGACTTTGCCTTTTGAGGGATGATGATAATGAAGGGAAATTTGCCTCCAGATTAAGAGTGGGTCAGGAAGAGCCATCTGGAAATCCCTTCTTACGTGAGGGAGTAGGGGTGAAGATCCCATCCCATTATGTTTCTTTAATCACGAGACTGTGGTTGATGTTACTTTCCTACCCTGAAGCCCCACAACCCACCTAAGCTCATTTGCAGGGGTAGGACTAGTCCCAGAAAGCTAAAAGCTTCCCCCTCAAGCATCAGCATCTCCTTTTCTAACCCAAAGGATTTTTTATTTTTTCAACAGACACTTGTTCCATAGCAAGCAGACAGAGCCTTCAGACTAGTTCCCAACCGGGGGAGATGTGATCTGGTAGATACATGCCTCAGTCTCCCTGAACTCCTGTGGGGCAATTTTGAGACATATTCTACTTTGTCTTTCCAGAGCATGGCCAGTGGCCTTGAGCCCTAATGGTCCACATGACATGAATGACCCATGCTTTATGATACATTTTATTGGCTTTTCTTCTTTCCATATCTGTCTTACCTGGGATAGCCACCTAAATAAGCTATCTGAACCCAAGTCCTTACGTCAGAGTTTGCTTTGGGAGAATCCACACCAAGACAAACACTTTCTCATGTGATATGTGTCAGGGGACCTCTAGAGTCCATGCTTGCTCTAATAAAATTCAGTGCTCACTTATTTGGCCACTTGAGGTAGCCAAGTCCTGAGCCAGTTCTCACTTTCCTAGAAACAGAGAGAGTGGAGAGGGGTTTGACCACATTCTGACTTTAGTTCTTCCTCTAATTACTGAAGTCTATACTGCCTTGAACGATTCTTCCAGAGAAGCCCAGAGTAGTAGGAAACTGAACTGAAACTGGTTTCTGCGACATTTTTATAACCTCAAAACAGGAGTGAACATACTTTATACAAATTAAACATTTTATAATTATCTTTTACTTTTATAGAGAGCTTTATTGATTTATAATTCATATTCCAGATGATTCACTGAGTTGGCCAAATGTTCCTTCAAGTTTTTCTATAAGATGTTACAGAAAATCCCAAACAAATTTTTTGGCCAACTCAGTAAAAAATTAAATGATTTTTAGTATATTATTGGGAGAAGGAAATGGCATCCCACTCCAGTACTGTTGCCTGGAAAATCCCATGGAGGGAGGAGCCTGGTAGGCTGCAGTCCATGGGGTCGCTGAGAGTCGGACACAACTGAGCGACTTCACTTTCACTTTTCACTTTCATGCATTGGAGAAGGAAATGGCAACCCACTCCAGTGTTCTTGCCTGGAGAATCCCAGGGACGGGGGAGCCTGGTGGGCTGCCGTCTATGGGGTCGCACAGAGTCGGACACGACTGAAGCGACTTAGCAGTAGCAGTATATTATTACTTCCAAGGGCTTCCATGGTGATACAGATGGTAAAAAATCTACTTGCAATGCAGGAGACCCATTCAAATCTCTGGATCAGAACAATCCCCTGGAGAAGGGAATGGCAACCCACTCCAGGTTTCTTGCTTGGAGAATCCCATGAACAGAGGAGCCTGATGGGCTACAGTTATTGGGATTGCAGAGACACCACTTGCAGTGACTCTCACTTTTACTTCCAAAAGAAGCCTCATACTCATTAGCAGTCTCCTCATTTCATGCCTAAAAACTCAGCCCGAGGCAATCACAAAACTACTTTATATCTCTATAGATTTGCCTAAACTGGACATTTCATATAAATGGAATCATATGATATGTGGTCCTTTGTGATTGGCTTGCTTTACTTAGCATAATGTGTTCAAAGTTCATCCATGTTGAATCATATAGGCTATTTCATTCTTGTTTACAGTTGAATAGTATTCTGTTGTATAAATACACCACACTTTATTTATTCATCAGATGGGCATTTGGATTGCATCCACTTTTCAGCTATTATGAATAATAATGAGTTTCTATGAATATTCACATACAAGTTATTGTGCGCACGTTTATTTTCATTTTTCTTGAATATATACCCAGAAGGTGAATTGCTGGGTAGAAGGATAAACTTAAGTTTAACCTCTTTAGAAACTGCCTGTTTTTCAAAATGACTGCACCATGTTACATTCCTATGAACAGTGAACGAGGGCTCCAATTTCATCAACATGTGTTTTTATTTGTCTTTTTTATTATAGCCATCTTAGTGCATGTAAAGTGGTATCTCATTGTAGTTTTGATTTTCATTTACCTAATAAGTAATGATGGCAAACATCTTTTAATGTGCTTATCGGCCATTTGTATGTCTTCTTAGGAAAAATGTCTATTCAGATTCTTTGCCTACTTTTTAATTGAGTTGTCCTTTTATTATTGCACTGTAAGAGCTCTTTATCCTTTATCAGATACATGATTTGCAAATATTTTCTCCTATTTTATGAACTGTGTTTGGACTTTCTTAGTGGTACTCTTTATTGTACAAAAGCTTTTAATTTTGATGATGTTCAGTTTATCTATTTTTCCTCTTGATGCTTGGCGTTTAGCTTACACCTAAGAAACCATTGTGTAATCCAAAGTCATGAAAATTTGGGGGCCTCTCAGGTGATGCTAGTGGTAAAGAATCCTCCTGCCAATGCAGGAGGCATAAGAGACACAGCTTTGATCTCTGGGTTGAGAAGATCCCCTGGAGTAGGAAATAGCAACCTGTTCCAGTATTCTTGCCTGGAAAATTCCAGGGACAGAGGAGCCTGACGAGCTACAGTCCGTGGGGGTTGCAGAGTCAGACATGACTGAACACACACATGCACACACATGAAAATTTATGCCTATGATTTTTTCAAAGTACCTTCTAATCTTAGATTTTATATTTAGGTTTTATACAGTATTATATAGTATTTAGTGTGAGTTAATTTTTATATACAGTGTTATGGTATAGGGGTCCAACTTCGTTCTTTGACTTGTGGAAATCCAGCTGTCCTAGCACTATTTGTTGAAAAGACTATTTTTTTCTTTATTGGGTTTTCTTATTATTGTTTCTTGTCATTGGATCACAAATGTGAAAATAAAATCAGGACTTTCATATCTGTTTTCTTGATCTGTACATCTAGATTTAGGCCAATGTCACAGGTCTTGATTGTTGTAAATTTATAGTAAGTTTTAAAATTAGGAAGTGTTACATCCTCCAATTTTGTTTTTATTCCCCCCCACCCCCCCAAGATTGTTTTGCCTCTTCTGGGTCCCTTGAATTTCCAGATAAATTTTAAGGTCATCTTGTCAATTTCTGCAAAAAAGTTAATTTAGATTTAATAGGGATTGGGTTGAATCTATAGATCAATTTGAAGTGGTTTGCCATCTCAACAGTATTGTCTTGCAGTGCATGAACACAGGATGCTTTCCTTTTAATTAGGTCTTTAATTTTCATGCAGCAGTATTTTGTAGTTTTCTGAGTATAAGTTTTGCAGTTCTTTGTGAAGCCTATTTTCAATATTATATGCTTTTTGAAGTTATTGTAAATGAAATTATTTTCTTAATTGCATTTTTTGAATTATCCACTGCTCTTGTGTAGGCATACAGTTGATTCTATATATTGATATTACAGTCTGCAACCTGGCTGAATTCATTTATTAGTTTCAACAGCTTTTGATGGATTGCTTGGGATTTTTCTATACACATGTTCATGTCATCTACAGAGAGAGTTTTACTTCTTCCTTTACAATGAGAAACGCTGGACTGGAAGAAACACAAGCTGGAATTAAGATTGCAGGGAGAAATATCAATAACCTCAGATATGCAGATGACATCACCCTTATGGCAGAAAGTGAAGAGGAACTCAAAAGCCTCTTGATCAAAGTGAAAGTGGAGAGTGAAAAAGTTGGCTTAAAGCTCAACATTCAGAAAATGAAGATCATGGCATCTGGTCCCATCACTTCATGGGAAATAAATGGGGAAACAGTGGAAACAGTGTCAGACTTTATTTTTCTGGGCTCCAAAATCACTGCAGATGGTGACTGTAGCCATGAAATTAAAAGACGCTTACTCCTTGGAAGGAAAGTTATGACCAACCTAGATAGCATATTCAAAAGCAGAGACATTACTTTGCCAAGAAAGGTTCATCTAGTCAAGGCTATGGTTTTTCCAGTGGTCATGTACAGATGTAAGAGTTGGACTGAGAAGAAGGCTGAGCACCGAAGAATTGATGCTTTTGAACTGTGGTGTTGGAGAAGACTCTTGAGAGTCCCTTGGACTGCAAGGAGATTCAACCAGTCCATTCTGAAGGAGATCAACCCTGGGATTTCTTTGGAAGGAATGATGCTAAAGCTGAAACTCCAGTACTTTGGCCACCTCATGCGAAGAGTTGACTCATTGGAAAAGACTCTGTTGCTGGGAGTGATTGGGAGCAAGAGGAGAAAGGGACGACAGAGGATGAGATAGCTGGATGGCATCACTGACTCAATGGACGTGAGTCTGGGTGAACTCTGGGAGTTGGTGACGGACAGGGAGGCCTGGCATGCTTCGATTCATGGGGTCGCAAAGAGTTGGACACGACTGAGCGACTGATCTGATCTGATCTTACAATCTGATGCCCTTCTCTTTTTTCAGTCTAATTTGCCCTGGCTGGAACCTCCAGTATAATGTTGAATAGAAGTGGTGAGAGCAGTCATCCCTGTCTTGTTTCTGATTTTATTTTATTTTTGTAATTGTATTTATTCATTTATTTTTTATTTGTCTGGGTCTTCACTGTTGCAAGGGCTTTTCTTTAGTTGCAGTTCAGTTCAGATCAGTCGCTCAGTCATGTCCGATCCTTTGTGACCCCATGGACTGCAGCACACCAAGCCTCCCTGCTGCTGCTAAGTCACTTCAGTCGTGTCTGACTCTGTGAGACCCCATAGACGGCAGCCCACCAGGCTCCTCTGTCCATGGGATTCTCCAGGCAAGAACACTGGAGTGGGTTGCCGTTTCCTCCTCCAATGCATGAAAGTGAAAAGTCAAAGCGAAGTTGCTCAGTCATGTCCAACTCTTAGTGACCCCATGGACTGTAGCCTATCAGGCTCCTCTGTCCATGGGATTTTCCAGGCAAGAGTACTGGAGTGGGGTGCCATTGCCTTCTCTAAGCCTCCCTGTCCATCACCAACTCCCGGAGTTGACTCAAACTCATGTTCATTGAGTCGGTGATGCATTCAACCATCTCATCCTCTGTCGTCCCCTTCTCCTCCTGCCTTCAATCTATCCCAGCATCAGGGTCTTTTCAAATGAGTTAACTCTTTGCATCAGGTGGCCAAAGTATTGGAGTTTCAGCTTAAGCATCAGGCCTTCCAATGAACACCCAGGACTGATCTCCTTTAGGATGGACTGCTTGGATCTCCTTGCAGTCCAAGGGACTCTCAAGAGTCTGCTCCAACACCACAGTTCACAAGCATCAATTCTTTGGCACTCAGCTTTGTTTATAGTCCAACTCTCACATCCATACATGACTACTGGAAAAATCATAGCCTTCACTAGAAGGACCTTTGTTGGCAAAGTAATGTTTCTGCTTTTTACTATGCTCTCTAGGTTGGTCATAACTTTTCTTCCAAGGAGCAAGTGTCTTTTAATTTCATGGCTACAGTCACCATCTGCAGTGATTTTGGAGCCCCCCAAAATAAAGTCAGCCACTGTTTCCACTATTTCCCCATCCATTTGCCATGAAGTGATGGGACTGGATGCCATGATCTTAGTTTTCTGAATGTTGAGTTTTAAGCCAACTTTTTCACTCTCCTCTTTCACTTTCATCAAGAGGCTCTTTAGTTCTTCTTTACTTTCTGCCATAAGGGTGGTGTCATCTGCATATCTGAGGTTATTGATATTTCTCCCGGCAATCTTGATTCCAGTTTGTGCTTATTCCAGCCCAGCATTTCTCATGATGTACTCTGCATTTGAGTTAAATAAGCAGGGTGACAATATGTAGCCTTGACGTACTCCTTTTCCTATTTGGAACCAGTCTGTTGTTCCCTGTCCAGTCCTAACTGTTGCTTCCTGACCTGCATACAGGTTTCTCAAGAGGCAGGTCAGGTGGTCTGGTATTCCCATCTCTTTTAGAATTTTCCACAGTTTATTGTGATCCACACAGTCAAGGGCTTTGGCGTAGTCAATAAAGCAGAAATAGATGTTTTTCTGGAACTCTCCTACTTTTTCCATGATTCAGCGGATGTTGGCAATTTGATCTTTGGTTCCTCTACCTTTTCTAAAACCAGCTTGAACATCTGGAAGTTCACAGTTCACATATTGCTGAAGCCTGGCTTGGAGAATTTTGAGCATTACTTTGCTAGTGTGTGAGATGAGTGCAATTGCACGGTAGTTTGAGCGTTCTTTGGCATTGCCTTTCTTTGGGATATGAAAACTGACCTTTTCCAGTCCTGTGGCCACTGCTGAGTTTTCCAAATTTGCTGACATATTGAGTGCAGCACTTTCACAGCATCATCTTTCAGGATTTGAAATAGCTCAACTGGAATTCCATCACTTCCACTAGCTTTGTTCGTAGTGATGCTTCCTAAGGCCCACTTGACTTCACATTCTAGGATGTCTGGCTCTAGGTGAGTGATCACACCATTGTGATTATCTGGTCATGAAGATCTTTTTTGTACAGTTCTTCTGTATAGTCTTACCTCCTCTTCTTAATATCTTTTGCTTCTGTTAGGTCCATACAATTTCTGTTCTTTATTGAGCCCATCTTTTCATGAAATGTTCCCTTGGTATCTCTAATTTTCTTGAAGAGATCCCTAGTCTTTCCCATTCAGTTGTTTTCCTCTATTTCTTTGCATTGATCACTGAGGAAGGCTTTTTTTTTTTTTATCTCTCCTTGCTATTCTTTGGAACTCTGCATTCAGATGGGTATATCTTTCCTTTTTCCTTTGTTTTTCACTTCTCTTCTTTTCACAGCTATTTGTAAGGCCTCCTCAGACAGCCATTTTGCTTTTTTGCATTTTTCCTTCTTGGGGATGGTCTTGATCCCTGTCTCCTGTACAATGTCACAAACCTCTGTCTGTAGTTCATCAGGTACTCTGTCTATCAGATCTAGTCCATTAAATCTATTTCTCACTTCCACTGTATAATTGTAAGGGATTTGATTTAGGTCATACATGAATGGTCTAGTGGTTTTCCCTACTTTCTTCAATTTAAGTCTGAATTTTGCAAACGGGAAGTTCAAGATCTGAGCCACAGTCATCTCCTGGTCTTGTTTTTGCTGACTGTATAGAGCTTCTCCATCTTTGGCTGCAAAGAGTATAATCAATCTGATTTTGGTGTTGGCCATCTGGTGATGGGGGCTACTCTGTAGTTGTGGTTTGCAGGCTTCTCACTGTGGTACCTTCTCTTGTTGCAGAGCACAGGCTCTAGGATGCAAGGGCTTCAGTGGTTGCAGCTCCCAGGCTGTAAAGCACAGGCTCAGTAGTTATAGCACAGAAGTTTAGCTGCTCTGCAGTATGTGGGATCTTGCTGGATCAAGGATTGAACCCGTGTCTCCTGTAGTGGCAGGTGGACTCTTTACCATTGAGCCATCAGGGAAGCCCTTGCTTCTGATTTTTGAGGGAAGCATTGAGATTTTCCCCTTTTAGAATGATGAAACATGGACCAAAATGTGGCTCACCATGAGCAAATTGGAAATGCCAGACATGCCTTGATTTAGTGTAGAGAAGAAAGAATTCAAAGACTTAGGGAGATTGGAATGTTAGAGTGGAGTATTCATTTAAGACTTACTTATCCATAATGTGAGAATCCAAAAGATAGCCCTTTCACTAGTACTTTGAAAAATATATTTGTGAGGGGAGCTCTGTGATCCCTCTTCTCTGTAGGTCAGACCTTACAGTTGGTACTGCAGTCACTGAGTTGGGAAACCTAAATGCAATAGAAGTAATCGGATGGCAGGGGCCAAGTGAAGACACTCAACTACCAAAGGCAATGGCATGGCTACCATCATGAACAGCAGAGTCAAAGGAGCCATCAGAATAGTCTGACTTGCACAGGCCTTTGGTGCTGGCTGAATAATCGTGGTGTCTCTAGAAGGCTTCCCTGGTGGCTCAGTGGTAAAGAATCTGCCTGCAACGAGGGAGACGTAGTTCGATCCCTGGGTTGGGAAGATCCCCTGGAGAAGGGAATGGCAACCTACCCCAGTATTCTTGCCAGGAGAATTCCATGGACAGAGAAGCCTGGAGAGCTACAGTCCATGGGATCACAAAGAGTCAGACATGACTGAGCGACTAACACTTTCACTTTCTTAGATGTAAAAGAGATAGAGTACTTATTCTTGATCTGTATAAGCAGAACATTTCTAACTCAAGTGAGCAAAAGTCTAACTTGAATAATAAAATAGAGTCATGGTTCTTCAATCAATTCTGAGACTTGAGTCAGTTTTCAGGCCCAGAGGTCCTTGAGTGAAGGGAAAGCCAAATCTCCTTGAAGAAAAATCTCATTACTATAAAGCACTTGTATCTTGCATCTACCAAAATTTATAGAGCTCACCCCTAAATAGTATGGAGGTTAAGGTGCAGACCCTCCATGCAATCAAAAACTCCAAGTTTAACTTTACAGTTAGTCCTCCATATTCACAGTTCTACACCCATGGATTCAACGACCTTTGGATTGAGTAGTACCACAGTATGTATTTATTGAAAGAAATGCACGTGTAAGTGGAACCCATGCAGTTGAATCTCCTGCTGTTCAGGGGTCAACTCTACTGTTAATCTTTCTTCCAGACTTCTTCTAAGGGAACCTATGGCCTTTTAGGAGGGTAACTGCATTGGGGAAAAGGAAATAATCTGAACACTGGCTCCAAACTGACTCTAATTCCAGGTGACCCAGAGTCAACTGTGGAGCACCAGAGTAGGGGTTTATGGTGGTTGGTGATCAATGGAGTTTTAGTATTGGTCTATCTCACAGTGGTTCCAAGGGGTTCCTGAACCATCTGAGAATGCATAATTGGAATAGACATACATTGCAGCTGGCAGAACCTTCACACTAGTTCCTTTTTGCTCTAGGTTTCTTGTAGGGGGTCCTTTTTCAGATTGAGAATGTTCCTTTCTATTCCTAGTTAGTTAAGTGTTTTTTTATGAAAGGATGTTCTACTGTGTTAAATGCCTTTTCAGCAACTACTGAGATGATTATGTGATTCATCATTTTTATTAGTATAATTTCAATGTTTGAATGTTGACCCAATCTTTCATTCCTGCAATAAATTCCACTTGGTCTTGATGTATAGTCTTTTTATATCTTGATGATGATTTATAATCTTTTAAAATGTTGCTTAATTTGGTTTGCTAATATTTTGTTGGTTTTTGTCTATATTCATAAGAGATAATGGTCTATAGTTTTTTTATTCTTGTGATATCTTCATGTGGTTTTGGTATTGGGGTAATATTTGACTTCATAAAAGGAACTGTTTTTTCCCCTTCTGTTTTTTGAAAGAGTTTATGAAGTATTGGTACTTACTCTTTAAATATCTGGTAATATTGACCAGTGAAACCATATGGTTCTGGGTTTTTCTTTGTGTATAATTTCTTTTTATATTATTACTAATAATCTATATCTATTCAGATTGTCTTTTGCTGCTTAACTCCTTTTAGTAGTTTGTATCTATCTAGGAATTTGTTTCATCTATATTATTTAATTTGTTGGCATACAGTTGTTCATAGTGTATCCTTATAATTTTTTCATTTCTGTAAGGCTGGTAGTTCTATTGGTAGTTCTGTTCCCTCCTTCATTCTGATTTTAGAAACATGTCTCATCTCTCTTTTTTTGTTAGTTTAGCTGAAGGTTTCGTCAATTATTTTTTTCAAAGAAATTTTGGTCTTGTTTTTTTCTCCATTGTTTTTCTCTTCTCCTTTTGCTAATGTCTACTGTAATCTTTGGGCTTCCCCCTGATAGTTCAGTTGGTAAGGAGTCTTTATTATTTATTTCCTTTTGCTTGTTTTAGAGTTAATGTGCTCTTCTTTTTCTAGTTTCTTGATATGGAATATTAGGTTACTGATATGAGATTTTTCTTTTTTAATACAGGCTATAAATTTCCCCCAAAGCTTTGTTTGCATACCATAAGTTTTGCTATATTGTATTTTAATTTTATTTTCATTTCAAGATATTTTCCAATTCCTTTGGAATTTCTTCTTTGACCTGCTGGATATTTAGGAATGTTTTTTAATATGAACATACTTATAAATTTTCTAAATTTCTGTTATTGATTTCTAAGTTCATTCTGTTGTGGAGATCATCATTTGTATGATTTAAATCCTTTTAAATTTACTGAGGCTTGTTTTACTGCCTATCATATGGTAGATCATGGAGAATCCGTGCACTTTTTGTTGTTGTTCAGTCACCAAGTCATGTCTGACTCTGCAATTCCCTGGACTTCAGCATGCCGGGCTTTCCTGTCCCTCACCATCTCCTGGAGTTTGCCCAAGTTCATGTCCATGAATCAGTGATGCCTCCCAACTATCTTATTCTCCATTGCCCTTTTCTCCTTCTTCCTTCAATTTTTCCCAGCATCAGGGTCTTTCCAGTGAATTTGCTATTCTCATCAGGTGGCCAAAGTATTGGAGGTTCAGCGTCAGCATCAGTCCTTTCAATGAATATTCAGGATTGATTTCCTTTAGGATTGACTGGTTTGATCTCCTTGCTGTCCAAGGGACTCTCAAGAATCTTCTCCAACACCAGAGTTTGAAAGCATCAATTCTTGGGCATTCTGCCTTTATGATACAGCTCTCAAATCCATACATGACTACTGGAAAGGCCCATGGCCTTGACTATATAGATCTTTGTCGACAAAGTGCTGCCTTTGCTTTTTAACACACTGTGTTTGTCATAGCCTTCCTGCCAAGAAGCAATCATCTTCTAATTTCATGGCTGCAGTCACCATCTGCAGTGATTTTTAGAGCCCAAGAAGAGGGGAACTTGTCTCCGCTTCCATCTTTTCCCCTTCTTTTTGCCATGAAGTGATGGGACCAGATGCCATGATCTTAGCTTTTTTTAATATTGAATTTTAAGCTGACTTTTTCACTCTCATCTTTCATCCTCATCAAGAGGCTCTTTAGTTCCTCCTTTCTTTCTGCCATTAAGGTTGTTGATATTTCTCCTGGAAATCTTAATTCTATCTTGTAAGTCATCCAGTCCGGCACTTGTGAAGAATGCCTATTCTACAATTGTAGGTAAAGTCTTCTGTTGGGTACTGTTGGTTTATAATATTGTTCAATACTTCTATTTGTTAATCTTCTGCCTTATTGCTGTATCCATTATTGAAACTGAAGCATGAAAGCCTCCAACTCTTGTTGAGTTGCCTGTTTCTTGCTTTATTTCTGTGAGTTTTTGTTTCATGTATTTTAGACTGTTTTTGGAGAAGGCAATGGCAACCCACTCCAATACTTTTGCCTGGAAAATCCCATGGACGGAGGAGCCTGGTGGGCTGCAGTCCATGGGGTCGCTGAGGGTCGGACACGACTGAGTGACTTCACTTTCATGCATTGGAGAAGGAAATGGCAACCCACTCCAGTGTTGTTGCCTGGAAAATCCCAGGGATGGGGGAGCCTGGTGGACTGCCGTCTCTGGGGTCGCATAGAGTCGGACACAACTGAAGTTACTTAGCAGCAGCAGACTGTTTTTAGGTGGAATGTTTATAATTGCTGTATCCTCCTGATGGATTGATCCTTTTGTCATAAGAAAATGTCTCTCTTTATTTTTATTAACGTTTTTGTACTAAAGTCTATTTTGCCTGATGTAAGTATAGTCAATCCAGTTTTCTTATGTTTACTGTTTGCAAGATATGGTTTATTTATTTTTCTCAAAATTATTGTGTTTTTGAATCTAAACTAGGTTTCCTTATAGACAGATACAGTTGAGTGTAGTCTTTTTATTGTCTGACAATTGCTATCTTTTAATTGAAATGTTTACTCCATTCACACTTAACATTATTATTAAAGTAGTTTTATATCTGCCATGTTCCTTTGTTTTCTATATGCGTATTTCTAGGGCTGTTATAACAAAGTACAACATAACTGGTGCTTAAACAACAGAAATTTGTTGTTACACAGTTTTGGAGGCTAGATAGAAGTCTAAGACCAAGTTGTTAGCAGGGTTAGTTCCTTCTCAGGACTGTGAGAGAAGGATCTGTTTCAGATCTCTCTTCTTTTTTTTTTAGAGTTGGATATAGATTTTATTCATTTTTTTGGATATAGATTTTATTTTTTTGGATGTAAATTTTTTTTTTTACTTATGAAGTTTTATAGAAAGAATACATCTGAGTATCATTCTTTTGGTGATGACAACTGAACAATATTCTTAAAACTGTTCTTGAGTAACTAATAATTATCAAAGATTGTAATTGTACAATATTGAGTAGTATAGAACAAAATGCAATTATTGGAAGACAATTGCTCTACAGTATTGTGTTGGCCTCTGACACACATCAACACAAATCAGCCGCAGGTATACATATGTCCCATCCCTCCTGAAACCCCCTCCCATTTCCCACCCCATCCCACTCCTCTAGATTGTCACAGAACACTGTGTTGAGCTCCCTGTTTTACAGAGAAAATTCTCACTTGCTATCTATTTTACATATAGTAATGTATATGTCAGAGAAGGCAATGGCATGTCACTCCAGTACTCTTGCCTGGAAAATCCCATGGATGGAGGAGCCTGGTAGGCTGCAGTCCATGGGGTCGCTAAGAGTCGGACATGACTGAGCGACTTCACTTTCATGCATTGGAGAAGGAAATGGCAACCCACTCCAGTGTTCTTGCCTGGAGAATCCCAGGGATGGGGGAGCCTGGTGGGCTGCCGTCTATCGGGTCACACAGAGTCAGACACGACTGAAGCGACTTAGCAGCAGCAGCAGCAGCAGCAGCAGCAATGTATATGTTTCCATACTATTCTCTCACCCTTCTTTGCTTGAAGATAGCCATCTTCTCCCTGTGTCTCTATTCATGTCATCACCCCTCTGTTTGTGTCTAAGTTTCCCATTCTTAAAAGGATTTTAATCATATTAGATTAAGACTCACCCTAATATCTCATTTGAAATTGATTACCTAGGTAAAGACCATATCTCCAAATAAAGTCACATTCTGGAGGTTAGGACTTCAACATCTAAATTTTGGAAAGACACAACTCAACCCATAACAATATTTTGTTCTTCTATTCTTCTTTTACTACTAGTTTTTGCATTAATGAATATTTTCTAGTATATTTCAGTATATAGTTGACCCTTAACACAAGTTTGAACTGCACATATCCACTTAGACACAGATTTTTCCAAGAGTAATATTACAAGTACTGCACAATCCATAGTTGGATGAATGTACAGACTCAGAACTGAAGATACACAGGGACAACTGTAAGTTATATGCAGATTTTCAATTGCAGAGGTTTGGAGTACAGGGTTACCCTGTATTGTTAAAGGGTCAACTGTATATTTTTGTTTTATTCTCTTAATTGTATAGTGATTACTCTATGAATACCATACACATCTTAATTTTCAAACTCTGCTTCAGATTTGCCAACTTTATTTCAGTGAAATATAGAAAAGTTGCTCCTTTAAGTTTTATAATCTCTTCTCCTCTTTTGCTCTATTATTGTATGTGTATAATATCACACATCCAACAACGCATAGTTGTAATTATTACTTATATAATTTTGTGTGTTTTAAGTAGGTAAGAAAAGCAAGAAGAGCAAACATATACATACAGAGTTTGCTGTATTAACTGTGTTATTTGCCATTTCTTCTTCTCTTCATTTGTTCCTGTGTTTTAGTTAGCATATGAGGTTCTTTCCTTATTACAATATACTACTATTTTTTGCTGTTACAATCAAGTATATTACGTTTCCATTATATAGTCCCCCAAATACAATTATATACATATTGCTTTGCACAATTGCTTTTTAAATAATAGAAAGGAGGAAAAATATGCCCCAATACTGTCTTCTGTAACTACAGAATTACCTCTATCAGTACTCTGTTTTTAAAACATAGATTTAAATTACTGTTTGCAGCTACTTCCTTTTAGCTTGAAGAACTTTCTTTAGTATTTTCTGCTAGCAATAAATTCTCTCAGTTTTGTTTATCTGGGAATGCCTTGATTTTTGTCTTTATTTTTTAAAAAATTATTTTGCTGGATATAAGTGTCTTAATTGTCCATTTTTTCTTAAAGTTGAGCATTTTGAATACGTCATCCCACTGCCTTCCAGTCTCATTGTTTCTAGGGAGAAGTTAGCTGTTAATCTTTTGGGGTCTCCTTTGTACATGATTAATTCATTGTTTTAACTGCTTTCAAGATTTTCTTTCTGTTTTTCAGCATTTCAATTATGAAGTGCCTGGCTGTGGATCTCATTGCCTGTATCCTGCTTGGAATATGTTGAGCTTCTTGGATGTATAGATTACTGTTTTTCATCAGATTTTTAGAATTTTCAGCTACTATTTTATATTAATTTTTCATCCTTCTTTTATGTCTCTGTTATTTGCATTGAGCAACCTGTATCAACCTATCTTCAAGATCATTGCTTCTTCTGCAAGTTCAAAACCACTGTTGAGTTTCTCTAGTGGACTTTTCATTTCAGTTATTGTATTTTCAACTCTAGAATCTCCATTTCATTCATTTTTATAGTTTCTGTCTCTTTGTTGTTCTTCTTATTTTTGGTGAGACATTGTCATCATCACACCTTCCTTTACTTTTTAATGCATGGTTTCCTTTAGTTCTTTGAACATACTATGATGGATGTTGTGAAGTCTATTAAGTCAGACATTTGGGCATCTAGAAGTGATTTCTGCCTCTTCCACTCCCCCATCTCCCACATACTCTCCTGCTTATTTACATTTCTCCTTTTTTTTTTTTTTTGCTAAAAGCTGAACATTTTAAAATAATATATTGTAGGAACTCTGGATCTGATTTCTCTTCCCTCAGGTTTCTTGTTATTGATTTGCTTATTTGTTTAGTAACATGACTGCAGTATTTTTGGAGTATTTTAGTAATTCCTGTTTTTCATGTATTGTGAAGCCTTTGATGTCATTCTTAAGAGGATGCAGGCTTAGGCATGGGCACAGTTGTCCTGAGATGACTAGTTTTAATAGGGCTCTCTTGGTCTGTTTTTCTGATCTCTTTGTTAAGATGTTTCTCTCTGTTGGTATCCATACCCAGCTGTTGCTGCTGCTAAGTCACTTCAGTCATGTCCAACTCTGTGCAACCCCATAGATGGCAGCCCACCAGGCTCCCCCATCTCTGGGATTCTCCAGACAAGAACACTGGAGTGACACCCAGCTGTTAGGCACCACTAATTGCTAGCTGATTTTTGTTGTTTATAGTGTCCTAGTACATACGTTGCTCCACAGTCTGATACAATTAAATTTGGAGCTCCTTATAGAGCCAGGATTTCAGGTTTGTTTTGACTTTAGGAGGGCTCATCTTAGCAGTTCTCTCTTTACCTGGTTTGCTCTGATAATGTAGCCAGCCTACAGTTTTTCTTCTTGCTTTTGTGGGGCTGCCAACCTCCTATGAATTCAGTTCAGTTGTTTAGTCATGTCGAATCTTTGCCACCCCATAGACTGCAGCACGCCAGGCTTCCCTGTCCATCACCAACTCCTGGAGCTTGCTCAAACTTATGTCCATTGAGTCAGTGATGCCATCCAACCATCTCATCCTCTGTTGTCCCCTTCTCTTCCTGCCTTCTGCCTTTCCCAGCATGAGGGTCTTTTCCAATGAGTCAGTTCTTTGCATCAGGTGGCCAGAGTATGGGAGCTTTAGCTTCAGCATCAGTCCTTCCAATGAATATTCAGGACTTATTTCCTTAAGGATTGACTGGTTTGATCTCCTTACAGTCCAAGGAACTCTCAAGAGTCTTCTCCAACAGCACAGTTCAAAAGCATTAATTATTTGGTGCTCAGCTTTCTTTTTTCCTGTGTGCTTACCCCCAGAACCTCCATTGTTCCTTGAGAATGACCTTAGAATTGAATTTCTCCACAATGTGTTCCAAATAAATTGAGTTTCTTTGGGAAAAGCTTTTACATCTCATATTCTTTTGGCATGCCTCTCCCTCTAAGCCAAATATCAGAGGCACAGCTGTGGATTTGAGAGCAGGGACAATGACCTACTTCTCTTAGGATACCATTCCTGCTCTAATGAGGAGGGCCATGGGCAGAGGCAGTAGCCTCGAGAGGACCAGTGTGAAACATTCTCTCTGTGAGCAAACTGTGGTGAGGGTGATTGGTCCCAGTAGCGTCAGCCCTGTTTGCCTGGGATAGAATCAGTGGGGCTACAAAGGGAGCTGGATGGAGGAAGGCGGACCCTAACCTCATGACCATCCTTGTCTAAAAATTAGCCTTTGCAGCAGCTGACTAGGGGAGGGTAAGAAACGTTGGCAACCCTTCAATCCCAGAGAGATACGCTAGTGTTTGTGTGGTAGCTTGATAGAGAGGGAGCCCCCTCTGAAGTGGAATGTCGATTGTGCTGAGCTGTGGGGGAGGGGCAAAAAGGGAAATAGGTCCTGACTCAAATGACACAGGTTCTCACTGTTCTTTCCAAGATTTAGCAGATTTTCTTAAATATTTCCCCAATTTCTATATTCCCTTAGGCAATTTACAGAGATTTTTTTTTTCTTTTTTTAAATTTTATTTTATTTTTAAACTTTACAATATTGTATTAGTTTTGCCAAATATCAAAATGAATCCGCCACAGGTAAAAAATAATTTTGTTTTTTAAATTTACTGTTTTTTAAAATAGTTTTGACCAGTTAGGTTATTTTGTTGGGCAGTGAGTTTGTAGAGCTCCTCATATTGTCATTCCAGAAGTCATCTCTCTCCAATTATCTTTAGATGAAAATTTTTAACTAATTAGGGTAAAGTAAACAAATTGGTATAAATACAAAGAGTTAGAATAAACCTGCAGTCTAACTAATTTGACTGTTGGGGTAATTATTATTTACAAATAGATCATTTGTAGCTCATTAACTGTGAACTTGCTTCATTTGTGTTGTAACCCTTTAATCAAAAAAATATATTGAGTGATGAGATGCTGATGTGGTTTGACTTTTTCAATAAATTCCCAAATTTGGATATCAAATTTCAGTGGAGCATTAAATAAGCATGTTAGAGGTTTGAAGAATTGGTGATTATACACATTTTCTGTAATGCAAATACTTTAGTGTCTTAAATGTCAGTGTGCTTATTTACCCAGAGTCTGGGTGGGCTTTAATATGTCTGCTCTACGCCATATCTCATGTTTGCAGAACTGGCACAGTAAGAAATTATTTTATCTTACAGAACACATAGTCTCTGATTTAATTAACCAAGAAATACTTATAGAATATCCACTGCCTCAAAAGTTACTGTACCAGAAGATAAAGAAAACTCCACAAATGTAGTATGAGATACCTGTCCCCAAGAAACTAATTACTGAGCTGGTAATGTATTTTCTAAGTACAAGGGGAAGAAAACTTAAGATAGCAGAGTTTAGTGACAGATGAGTGGTGCTGAGGAATTCAGAGGTCAGACCCTTTATGATTGAAGTCATGTAGTTTAGTTAAAACAGTGGCTTAAAGTAATAGCATCTCCCTCTCTTTCTCATAAATCTTTAATTTGGGCAAGACTCAAGGGGAAGGCTTGTCTCTGCTCCATGCAGTGATATCTGGGGAGTATCTGGTGGGTAATGATGATTAGCTGAGGGCTGGAGGATTTTCTTCCAAGATGGCACCTTCGTGTGACTAGTAAGATGATGCTGGCTTTTTGAAGAGCTCAGCTGGAGCCGAGAGCCAGAGATCTTGGTTTCTCTCCTGGAAGGTTCTAGAGAAGGAGAAAGGAAAATGATGACTTAAAGGTCACTGGAATTATGTACATTAGCATCCAAGAATATTAAAGTTTGTGGGTAAGGAATCAAATTGCAAAAGATGAGAAAATAGGAGAATCAAAGCAGGTTCATCTCTAGTGCAGAATGTAAAGACTAAAAGGCAGGAGAGAAATTGATTGGTAGCCAGAGAGACAATTCAATCAAATAAAGGCTTTCTTTCAAGCTAACAGAAATAAATTATCATAGAAAGTTGAGGAGAAAGAAAAACATTCAGTATGTGGCCTGCTTTAGATGAGGTTTCTAATAGTATTGCATTTGAATACTACCTGGAATTTCTCAAGAATTTCTGGGACGCTTTTGGACTCTTGACTTGTTTAGATGCTTCTGCACCACTAAGAAAAGAGGGTCTGAGGTTTTTACAGCATTCCATCTTGATATGATCTGAATCCAGTACTTCCAGAAGAGAATAAGTGATTCTTGATTCCTCCCTCCTTAGAGAATGGTTCCCTCTGAAGATTAAGAAAAGGCTGAGCCGTGCAGCAAATTCCCATTGGTTATGCTGTATGGCTCAGAAAACTCAAACAGGGGCTCTGTATCAACCTAGAGGGGTGGGATGGGGAGGGAGATGGGATGGAGGATCAAAAGGTAGGGGATATATGTATGCCTATGGCTGATTCATATTGAGGTTTGACAGAAAGCAACAAAATTCTGTAAAGCAATTATTCTTCGATTAAAAAATTAAAAAAAAAAAGAGAGAGAGAGAGAGAGAAGCCTGAGTGCTTCTTGGCCTTCAGCAAAACAGAACAGGGCTATAGGACAACCAAAAGTATAACACTGAATGGAAATGTGCATTGAAATTGCAATAATTTTCTTCAAAGAGCTTATGTGACTTTATTCATAATCATTTATTGGGTAGCCATAGCTATCTGAGACTGGAAAGCCCATAGAGGACCCTGCTGATAATTTGCCTGTTTACTGCCAAGAGGTCTCATTATCAAGAGAGATGGCTAGGAGGCAGCTTACGTGAGCTGCGGTTGGGAGCCGTGACTTTTAAACAGCAACTGCTGCTGCTTAGAGTTCCTGCTATAGAAGGCTCCAGGGTAGACTGTTGAGTGAGAACCAGCTTCAGTTCCTGGCAGTCGTCACTGGTGGGAACACAGCCTCGATGGGGCTTTTCCTAAAGACATCACTAATTTGCCAGATGCTGTGAGCCACTGAGAGAAAACTCGCCAGGGAGCTGAATTTAGATTAAAAAATAGGGAGCATTCTTTGGAGGCCAGTGGCAAGCATTGGCCTTAACACTGGTGGGAAGAGCAGATAATGTAGTTGAAAGAGCATGAGACTTGAAGCCTATTAGAAATGGGTTTGTATCCATGCTCTGGTGCTTAGCGTTTGTGCCCGTGTATGATTTGTCTGTTTCCTTGTCATTGACATTTAAAAAAATCATGTCAGGATATTAGAGAGTGGGCTGAATGAGATGAGATAATACAGGCAGTAGTACAGGTATACTAGGTACTCAGATTGTGAGTACTAGGTACTGGTCTATTAGGTACCCAGATTGTGATAGCCAGCAGTGTTCTTTCCTATCTGAACCCCGTGTGAAATGGAAAGCATGAAACTTTAAGGCCTCAGCCAATTATTGAACTTGCTTCTTGTAGTCCTATGGAAATAATTTAGGAGGGTGGTGTTTGGAAATTTGTTAAAGTGTGAGAAGCAGTCCTGTGCCTGTGAGAGCCAGCACTCTATTATATGGGTTTGGGACTGATCCTAGACATTTCATATGAGAAGTCAGCATGCCCATCCTATGCATTTCTAACAATTTCTCCAGGACACATTATCATTAAACTGTTGAAAGAATTATAGTCACAAAGGATTTTGTTTCTGGAAAATGTTTTCAGCATGTCTCCTTCACCTCATCTGTAAAAGATGCAAGCCAAATTTCTCTTTTAAAAATCCACTGCTTGATTAATTTCCCTTTGCCCCAGCTGCGTAATAGCTAGATGATTTGGATATCACTTTGCAATTCAAAATCTGAGCTTTCCAAAAACTCTTCTTGATTTGATGGTTCCAGATGGCTGAAGAAATGGACATTAAGTGATTGCTCATGGCTTTGAAAGGTCATAATCTTCTTCCTTCAGCAGGCTGGAGAATGTCAATATGCACCTGAACTTTAAGACTCATATTTTTCTGATTATAGATACAAACTATGTGACAGCGGCAAGTAACTCATTTTCATACGTATCCAATGCTCAATTAAGTCAGGACTCAAAGCTGATGGGCACCTCTGTGACTGGCATTTCAGAGGTGTATTAATTTCAGTGCTATATTGTCTTTCTCTCTTATCTCCAACCTCAGAGGAATTTAAACAATCTGGCTGGTGGGGAAAGGAAAGTAATTCCTCACTATATATATAATCATTTACACATTCAGAACCCCCCAAATGTGCCATTTTTCCATAATTAGAGTTTTGCATATAATTCATTTACTAAAGATAAAATGATGCATTTCAAAAAATACTGTAAAAATTGTAGATATGAGCATTTGAAACATTGTTATATAATAAAAATCCATAAAGTTTATACAAGTACTGCTATTTTTGGTGTAGCATCAAATCATTGATCCACCAAGACAGTTTTGAACATTTTGAAATATTTTCATCTAGTGTTTGGTACAGATAAAATATTTTACAATTAAAATGCTTTTCACATATACTGCACTGTTAATTCATTCAAGCCCAGTGAAGTAAATTCAGATATTTGTTTTGTAAATATTTATTGAGTCCATTTTGTGCCAAGCCTTGAACTAGCATTGCATTTTAAAAGGTCTCATTATATCTGATTTACAAATAGTAAATTTTAGACACATACATAAATAAAATAATTACAGAGTGTTATGTATTATAAAGGAAACTGTAGGAACAGTGAATTTTATGAGGTTTTAGATTGAACAATCATAAAAGGACTCCCTAGGATTTAAGTAAAGTACATTATGTAACATTACAATTACTAAGCATCTCACCTAAGGTCAGGTGGGATGGGATATTGGTATTTGCAAACTCGCAAACACATGAGAGATCTGGTCCAATGGTAACTATAAAGGCTGTGGAGTTGGCTGGCTCAACCAAACCAACTGCTTATTCAGGACATAATATGCAATTCAAAAGGCCTCTCTCATGGACTTAAAGAGATCCTCCACCACTACAGGCAGAAGGCAGACGGGGCTGAAAATCAGGCCCAGGACTTGAATGTGAACAATACATTACAGAGAAGCCCTACTACGCAGACCCACCAAATCTCATATGCTAAAGTCAGGGCTTAATAAGGAAAGAATGAGATACTGGGGTCTAGAATGGGGACATCTAGATGGAAGAACTAGATGCTGTCAGAAGCCCTTGATCCCTCTGGGCCTTTGAAAGTGATCCATAATGGAATAATTCCTTGCCTAAAAATTCTACAAATGCTTCCCTTGAGGCCGATGCCTTGCTTTATAGAAACATTTCCTCAAGGTTTATCCCCACTTCCTTCATGATAATCCAGGTCAATAACCAGGTCAACTCCCCAAATTTCCCAACTAGTAAAATAACATTGTGACGGTTAAAAGAAAGTGATACACACACACACACACACACACACACACACACACACACACATATCAATTTTACATTTCTGCAGTAACCAGTTATCACACATTTGAAAAACTAAATAATGCAATTTACAGTTTTACATTTCTGTAGGCCAGAAGTCTGGCAGAGTCTCAAGGGGCTAAAATCAAGTTGTCAGCAGGATTGCCTTCCTTTCTAGAGGCTCTAGGGTAGGATCCACTTCCTTGTCTTTTTTAGCTTCTAGAGGTCACCCCCATTCCTTGACTTAGGTCCCCTTCCTCCTACTTCAAAGCCAGCAAAGGCAGATTGAGTCCTCACTTCACATCACTCTGATCTTCTCTTGTACTTTCCTCGTCTACTTATAGGACCCTTATTATGTTGGGCCCACATAACCTATATAATCTAGGATACTCTCCCTAGTTTACAGTTAGCTGATCAGCAACCTTAATTCCATCTGCAACCTTAATTTCTCTTTGCCATATAACGCAGCAAATGTACAGATCCCAGAGTTTATGATGTGGACATTATTAGGAGGTCATTATTCTGCCTACCACAATATGTAGAGATGCTAAGATCAGTTTTGGGACATTGTAAATGGTCAGTAAATGTTTGCTATAATTACCTGCTTCTCTTCCTGGGCTTCTGCTTGTAGGTGGAGAAAATCACAGCTGTATGAATCAGAGGCATCTCAAACCCAAGGCTCTCCCCTGCCATCAGAGATTTATTTCCTCCTTTCTACTTACTTCCCTGATGGCCCCAAGCTACCCTTTTCCTCCAGCCTTTTCGCTAGTCTCTGTGTCCTCACTATTAGTAGGTGACTTTGTAGCCTACTTCAACACAAAACTGGAGCCATCTGGCCTGAACTGTATCGTCCTGTGGTGCTTCTCCCTCCAAGTTTACCCACCTCAGCTTCACTTCTTGGATCTTTCCCCAGTGTCTTGGAGGGTTAGAGGTATTCCTCTAGGGTTAGGGTTAGAGGTCTCTTCCTTATGGCTAACTCTTCCAACCCATATACTTGGCCTCCCATCAGTTCAAGGACATTGCTTCATCATCTCTTCTCTACTTTAAAAAAATTTTTATTGAAGTGTAGTTGATTTCCAATGTTAATTCCTGTTGTATAGCAAAGTGACTTAGTTATACACATATATACTTTGTTATTATGATTTATCACAGGATATTGAATATAGTTCTCTGTGCTAAAAGAGGACCTTGTTTATCCATTCTATGTATACTAATTTGCATCTTCTAATCAAAAACTCACAATCCTTCTCTCCTCTACCTCTCACCTTGGCAACTACAGGTCTGTTCTCTGTATCTGTGAGTTCATTTTTGTTTTGTAGATGTGTTGATTTGTGTTGTATTTTAGATTCCACATATAAATGACATTATATGGTATTAGTCGTTCTGACTTCACTTAGTATTATAATCTCTGGGTCCATCCATGTTGCTGAAAATGGCATTATTTCATTCTTTTTAATGGCTGAATAATATCCCATCACATTCTCATATCTTCTCTATCCATTCATCTGTCAGTGGACATTCAGGTTGCTTCCATGTCTTGGCTATTGTATATAGTGCTGCCATGAACATAGGGTACAGGTATCTTTTTGAATCATAGTTTTGTCTGGGTATGTGCCAGACAAAATCCAGGAATGAGATTGCTGGGTCATATGGCAACTCTATCTTTAGTTTTCTGAGGAACCTCCATACTGTTTTCCATAATAGCTGCACCAGGAGGGTTCCCTTTTTTCCACACCCTCTCCATCATTTATTGTTGTTGACTTTTTGATGATGGCCATTCTGACTGGTTTGAGGTGATATCTCGTTGTAGCTTTGTTTTGCATTTCTCTAATAAATAATGATGTTGAGTATCTTTTCATGTGCCTCTTGGCAATTAGGTGTTTTCATTGGGGAAATGTCTATTTAGGTTCTGTGCTTATTTTTTGATTGGGTTGTTTGTTTTTTGATACTGAGTTGCATGTGTTCTTCATAAATTTGGGAACTTAATCCCTTGTCGGTCACATCATCTGCAAATATTTTCTCCCATCCTGTAGGTTGTCTTTTCATTTTGTTCATTGTTTCCTTTGCTGTGCAAAATGTTTTGAATTTAATTAGGTTCCCTTTGTTTACTTTTATTAATTTTTATTGGAGTATGGTTGCTTTACAATGTTGTGTTTCTACTGTACGGCAAAGTGAATCCGGAATATGCTTACATATATCCCCTATTTTTTGAATTTTCCTCCCATTTGGGTCACCACAGAGCATTGAGTAGAGTTCCCTGTGCTGTACAGTAGATTCTTATTATAGTTACCTATTTTATACATAGTACCAATAGTGTATATGTCCATCCCAATCTCCTAATTCATCCCTTTTAATTACCCCCTTGGTATCCACACATTTGTTCTCTATGTCTGTGTCTCTATTTCTGCTTTGCAAGTAAGGCATCTCTACCATTTTCCTAGATTCCACATATACATATTACTATACGATATTTGTTTTTCTGATTTGTTTCACTGTATGACAGTCTCTAGGTCCATTTGCTGCTGCTGCTGTTGCTGCTAAGTCGCTTCAGTTGTGTCTGACTCTGTGCAACCCCAGAGATGGCAGCCCACCAGGCTCCCCTGTCCCTGGGATTCTCCAGGCAAGAACACTGGAGTGGGTTGCCATTTCCTTCTCCAATGCATAAAAATGAAGTCGCTTGGTCGTGTTCAACTCCTAGCAACCCCATGGACTGCAGCCTACCAGGCTCCTCCATCCGTGGGATTTTCCAGGCAAGAGTACTGGAGTGGGGTGCCAGTCCATTTACGTCTCTGCAAATGGTACAATTCTGTTTCTCTTTATGGCTGAGTAATATTCCATTGTATATATGTACCACATCTTCCTTATCCATTCCTCTTTTGACAGACATTTAGCTTACTTCCATGTCTTGGCTATTGTAAATAGTGCTGCAGGGAACTTTGGGGGGTGTGTATCTTTTTGAATTATGGTTTTTCTCTAACAATTAGTGGGGCTTCCCTGGGGGTAAGTGATAAAGAATCCACCTGCCAATGCAGGAGATGCAAGTTTGGTCCCTGGGTCAGGAAGATCCCCTGGAGAAGGAAATGGCAACCCACTCCCATATTCTTGCCTGGGAAATCCCATGGACAGAGGAGCCTGGTGGGCTACAGTTCATCTGGTCACAAAAGAGTCGGATATGACTTAGTGACTAGACAACAATAATAATTCTAAGTGGTGCTATCTTTTTTTCTTTTTCTCTGTGCTTTACTGTTGAATATTACTTTCTCCTGGGGTTGCTGTCTATAATTTCTTGCTTTCCACAACACTTGGCACTATTTTCTCATGATTCCATTGGCACCTCTCTCATCACTTCTTGATTTCCTTCAAAACCTCCTCGTCATCACCTATCCATTCATCTGTGAGGTATTCCAAATCTTGTCATTGGTGCCTTCTGCTCTTACTCCACTGACAGTTTTTCTCCATCTTGTAAATAGTGCTTTGTGCATCGTTCTAAGACTCAGTATCTTCAGAAAACCTTTCTTTTACCTCCTCAATGCCTTTTCTCTGAGTTTCCATAGCACTTGAGTATCTCTGTCTTAGAATTTACATAATACAGTGTTGAAATTTTATTATAGTTTTACTGATCTTCTCTATTGTATTATAAGTTCCACTTGGGTAGAATATTTTAGTCATCTTTCTTTCTTTAGTACCAACTACAGAGGCTGACACACAAGTAAATCTCAACATAAATTTGGTGAGTTTTTTAATCTAAAAATAGAAAAATAATGGTGAATTTATAATGTCCTGGGCTTAATCTTTCTTTGTCCACTAAATCTACCTTCTGCTGAAAGAGCTATGTTCTGTTTGTGAACATCCTCTATAAAGTAAATTAACAATTTTCTAACAAATATTAGTAGTGTTATTCTCTTTTGCATACATATTTACAAAGCAAAAGAAACTTTGTTAGACTAGTTAGTGTATAAATATAAACAATTTGATGTAAAGTAACATCTAATACTGGTTCTAAGTTGTATCTAAAATGCTTCCAAACTGCTTGCTCAACACATTTTCAGAACCCCATTTATGGAAATGTTCTCATGTTTGCACAGAGTTTATGTATCTATTAACATTCACAACATGGCTTTTTGTAATGGACAGCTGATGGAAAGTTCTAGAAGTCCAGAAATAAGGTCAGATTTGCACAGTACTTACTATAGCCTCCATTAAGTAGTCTGTTTCACTGACAATGAAATTTGGTAACTTCTTAAATTTCCTATTCCTGTCAGGAAATCATGGAGGAGTAGACAGCTTTTTAAAAATTCTGACCCTCCTCTTTGCTCTGTTGTAAAAATATTAAGGTGTCCTGGGATGGTTGCTCTGTTTTACTTATAAGGGGCATATGTTTTATTGGTAAATGAAGTGATGTATCCAGATGCCGAATGTAATTTTCCAAAGTTCTTTGGCATCAGGTGTTACACGAACTTGGAATAAATGGCAGTGTACAAGTGCAGCTTCCTTTGGAGCGTTCAAATCTGGGCGATACTGAGTCAGGATAAAAAGAGTTCAGTAGAATCAGTTGGTGGCTCAATCTATTTACTGGGTCATCCTTTTCTAAATTAAGCCACATCGAGAAGTCCATCTACACAATACTAGATGGTTTCAGAGAATGGTGGAAACATATTTGGGTCACTATGAGGTAACTCTTGTTTTTTCACTTAGCATAGCAGGATGGAAATTGTCCCAGCTTGCTTTGTTAGTACAGGAAGCCCTCAATAAATATTTGGTGAAATAAATCAGGGTCAGATTGGATCCCCAATGCTGGGATAAAAAAAAAAAAAAAAAAAATAAGACACAGTCCACCCTGAAGGAGTTCACAGTTTGGCAGAAAAATCGAAGAAGCTAACAAAAGGGGATAATAAAATGTGATATAAGCAAAGTGCTATGGGAGCCTAATAAGGGGTAAGATTAATTGTTAGATGGGGTCAGAAAAGATAGCATCCTTCAAGATGCAGTAGGCAGAGAAGTCATGGGGGAGAAGGGAGGGAAGAGAGGGTGTCTTAGGAACCATCTGTTAGCTCACAGTGTGTGAGAGCATGGAAAATATTCATGAAACTATGTAGTTTAGTTCGGACAAAACATGAGGATGCTGCAGGGTGGGGATGGCATTAAATTAGGTCTGGAACAGCAGCTTGAGGTTGGGTTGTGAAAAGCATCATAAATCATGCAGAGGAGTTTGCATTTCATTTCCCCCACTGAAAACCTCAATTTTTAAAGCTCCATGTTACCTGGAAGACTGGGTTTTCCAGAAGCTGTTCCTGGGCATGCTAGTTTTATAGAATGTTAATAGGTGTTAAACTAAAACTCCTATCCAGCTGTTAGTTGAAGGTGGAAAGGGAATTATCTGGAGAAGATAGTATGGAGCCCACTTGAGAATTTCCTGAAATGTGTACAGTCTGTGAATGTCTTGAATCAAATTAGACTGCATAACTAGATCCTATAGCTCTATCTCCTTCTCGAATAGATTTTAACATTCGCCCTTCAGCAAAATGAGACTGGCTTGCCCTGAGAATTGTAACAGGAAGCTATTTGATGTGACATTTATGTGTGCTTCATCTGAATAGCTGGTTTGTTGTTATCTCAGAGGCAATGTGAGTGTTGGAATTGATTGTGTGTCCTTTTGTTGTCATAAACACTAGGAAGCCTAGAGCCAAATCTGTAGCTCACCACCAAAGAAGGGTCCTCAAGGCATGCATTCTTGGGTAACAACTGAACCCAGGATTCTCTTTGACTTCCTACATTCATGTTCCTTTTGGTAGAACACCTTCATCTACTTATTTGACCATTTTGCAACTTCTCTCTGATCTTTTGGGGAAAAAAGCTGAGATTAAGAAAGAGTGAATATATGTCACTTACCACAGTGCCTGGCATACAATACATATGAAATGAGGTCTTTTTTTTCTTTTGATTTTGTATCAATCCTACCTACTCCACTACACCATCCTTCTTGTTGACAGAAATATAAAGGTAGCATACATGACTGATGGAAATGATTTTCAGATGCTATTTTCCTGATCTCAAGTCTCTTAAGCAAAACAGAATTAAATGGATGAAAATGAGGTGAACAGTTACCAGCTGCAAGTCCCTGAGCCTTGTACTGAGAAAGCGACAAGTCAGTAAGTCAAAGAGATGGTAAATGGAGCTTCTAATCTGATGAGAGAATTATGACATCATTATGGGCCCTGATGCTGCTGCTGCTGCTAGGTCGCTTCAGTTGTGTCCGACTCTGTGTGACCCCATAGATGGCAGCCCACTAGGCTCCCCCATCCCTGCGAGTCTCCAGGCAAGAACACTGGAGTGGGTTGCCATTGCCTTCTCCAATGCATGAAAGTGAAAAGTGAAAGTGAAGTCACTCGGTCGTGTCTGACTCTCAGCGACCCCATGGACTGCAGCCCACCAGGCTCCTCCGTCCATGGGATTTTTCAGGCTAGGATTCATAAATTGTGAGTAATAATACAACCTAACTTAAAGAGTCATTGTCAGGATTCTGACTTTATATCAGTAAAGTGCAAAAAATAGTGCCTATATGGAGGTACTCATACCAAGCACTATAATTAATAGTTATAATTAATAATTATAGTTAAAATCAATAATTAATTTAAGTATTAATGCTTTAATTTATATTTATTAGAATAATAAATTTTAAATTAATAAAAACTTAACAGTAATATTAAAATTAATACTTTTTATTAGTGCTATAAATTATCTTTTATGTGGGTACCCCCAGAATGTATAGTCATCAAGGGCTCTAAAAATTCAGAGTAGAGGGAAATTACTTCCAGCTGAAGCCATCCAGGAAGGCTTCCTGGAGGAGGTGGGATTTGAATAAGACTTTAAAGGATGGAGAGATAATTCAACTAGGTAGAGAGGATCAGGGAGAGTTCAGTTCAGTCACTCAGTCATGTCTGACTCTTTGCGACCCCATAGACTGCAGTACACCAGGCCTCCCTGTCCATCACCAACTCCTGGAGTTTACTCAAACTCATGTCCATTGAGTCAGTGATGCCATCCAACCATCTCACCCTCGGTTGTCCCCTTCTCCTCCCACCTTCAATCTTTCTCAGCTTCGGGGTCTTTTCAAATGAGTCAGTTCTTCGCCAAAGAATTGCGAAGCCAAAGAATTGGAGTTTCACCTTCAGCATCAGTCCTTCCAGTGAATGGAAACTGATAAAAAAAAAAAAGGAGGGTTTCTCAGGTGGTACAGTGATAAAGAATCCACCTGCCGATGCCGTAGACACAGGAGACATGGGTTCAATCCCTGCGTTGGGAAGATCCCTTGGAGGACGAAATGATATCCTACTCCCGTATTCTTGCCTGGAAAATTTCATGGATAGAGGAGCCTAGTAGGCTATAGTCCATGGGGCTGCAAGGAGCTGGACATGACTGAGTGCACGCGTGCACACACACACGTAGAAAGGCAGGGTATATCCCATCAGGAAGAGACCTCAGGAGCACGGAGAACTGTGAGAGGGTTGATGGGTGGCAGGGCTGACATAGGCTCCTGTCCCCTTGCATCCTCATTGTCCACAGGTCAGCACTAACATCCTGCCTCACAGTGGGCTCCTCCCCACCAAGCCCCTGAAAGAAAACCCACGCTGTTCTTTGAGAGACACACTCAGCACCCTTCTGACTCCTTTATTTACCTGGTAGCCAGTAGGAAAATTACCTCAGGGTGTGATAATCACAGGGAGCTACAGAGACCCTGTCCATTCTCCCAGTAAATTCCTACACATGGACTCAAAAACTGTGATTCTATTTTGGGCAGTGGAGTGCTTCGAAAGAAAAGTGCAGGAAATGTGAAAAGAGACGGTGGGAGCAGAATTCCCATCTGTGCAGACACTGAAAGGCCTCTATCACTGAATGTGAGAGAGGAACTCAGTGAGTTCCTGTAGTGATAGCTGGATGGGCTCCAGCAAGGAGGCTGCAGAAGGCTGTAGCCAAAATGACTGTGAGGTTTCAGAGACAGGGTTCCCAGGCTCCTTCCCCACACTGATCTGCTTAAAGAGAAGAAAATGAATTTTTAAAGATGCCCCAGAGTCTAGAATTTCTAGAGCTCTTAAAATTTGGGAGGAATTTTGATAGAAAAAAACCCTATCAGTTCACATATGTTAATTTTGATAAATAAGCACAATCCTTTTATCAAGAGGAAGAAAACCAATTTTAAACTGCAGCTGGGAAATGTGACGTAGTATAGGGGATGTTTGATAGATGTGCACAGGCCGGTAAGCTTGTGCCTAATAGTAAGAGAAGCCTTAAAAGCAGAAGGATGAAGATAGCAAGCAAAGAGTGAAATTCCAATTATACCCCGACTCATTCTAAAATCATTGGGGCTTGCCGAAATTCAAGTACAGAAGTCAAACTATCCAAATTAACACCTGCTGACACCAAAGCAAATGCTGGACTCTGTATGGGAGAGCTTTCTCTCTCTCTCTTTTTTCTCTTTCTCAAAAAAATTTTCCTTCCTGCCCTGAAACACTGTTCTGAGTAAGGAAAAGAGCATCAGTCAAGCTGGCAATTCATCTGAGTCAAACCTATGGTCATTTCTGTCACTGTCCTCAATGCCACAGAGAAACATGTTTCACAAAAGGAACTTTGCTAAATTAAAATTTTTACTAAATATGAGATACAGGCACAAATCATAAATACACAGCTAGATGAAAATTCCACAGTCAGTACCCAGATCAAGAAGCAGAACACTAATGGGGCCCCAGATGCCCCTCCATCAGTTACTCTGTACATATGAGAATAACCATTCTCATGATTTCTAGCACCATAGATAACTTTTACCTGCTTTTTGAGCTCATATAAAAGAAATTATACATTGTTTACTCCTATTTCTGGCTTCTTTCACTCAACATTATGTTTGTGAAATTCATTCACAGTATTCAGTCATTCAATCTCACTGTTGTATGGGATTTACTTATTTAAAATGCCATGATTTACTTACCTATTCTATAGTTATGAGACATTTGGGTTATTTACAGTTTGGGATTAATCCAGAAAATGCTGCTTTGAACATTCTTGTACATGTCTTGCATATATTGGGATTATATCCAAGATGAATTTTTTGCTGGATATTATTTTTGAGTGCTTACTATTGTCTAGAAACTATGAAAGTAGGCTTGGCACTGGGATAAAGTCATGGAAAAACACAGTCCCTGCTTGCAAAGACCTCAAGACCCCATGGAGGACAGCAATGGGCTGGAAAATACTCTTAACTGTATGTAAGGGCTGTGGGTGATACGGCCTTGGACTGAATGAACAGACAAGGGAGGGAAGAGGGAAGCAGGGGCAAGAAAAACTTCTGAGTAAGATGACACTCAAATTGGGTTTTGAAAGATGAGGCATTGATTGGGTACAAAGTGGAGAAGGCAGGGGAACAGCCTGTGGAAAAGCAGAGGCAAGTGAGAAGGCAGGTCAAGTCCAATGACAGTGTTTAGAGCAATAGAGTCAGGTGAGAAGCCTGCGGTGACAGTGACTGGGTAAGTCGGGGGCATATTGTGGAGGACCCGCTAACCATCTAAGGAATACATATGTTATCCTGAATGTGCTGGGGAGTCGCAGAAGACGTGGGGACCACAGAGTGACAAGATCAGTTCATTCAGGCAGCTCCACAGAGGCAGGGCTGGAGAGGAAGAACTAAGAAGCTGGAAATGGACGAGAAAGCATGCTTTATCTGGAAAGGGAAGAAGAAATACTGTATTGTAGCAGGCGGAAACTAGGTGATTTTTGAAGAAGGTCTGGCATTGCTCTAATATCATGGCCAAATGGAACCAGCTTCCAATGGAATACTGAGCGTATGTCAGGGGAGGGTTGGAGGCGTGTGGGTGCCATGTTTTGATGTGCAGAAACCACACAGGGTAATTCATGCAGAAAGCTTTAGGGACCAGCAGGCCTCCTGCTGCACCCAAACTGGTGCAGGCAAGGAGCCCTCTGCTTGATGGCAGAAAGGCAAAGCATATGTGTGAGGAGTTCCAGCCAAAAAACCAGTACACTACAACTTGGGTCTGGAACAGTGGTGCCAAGATCGCATCACTCCCCATTTTCTCCAGAGACTGAGATGCAATGTTGAGTGGAAAGCAGCCAATTCTAATCCCACCCAGCTCCCTGCTAGACTCCTAAAAGGATTCTAGAAAAGTTTCCAAGCCTCTTTTCATGATTCACATCACAAATTCAGAAGTATTTGTCTATAAATGTGACCTAATGTAGTGGCCTGGCTGGAGCCTAGAAACTTGGCATTAAGACTCAGTGAAGACATTTGACATGACAGAGACATGTATAAAAGAGGGTGGAAAGATGCTTACTTGATTAAATTCAATTTTATATTTAAAAATAAATTTCTGAGAATAAAATTGGTAATACATTAGAAAGTATGAAAAATTAATAAAAATAGAAAGCATTTGCCCCATTTTCCACTGGCTAAAGAAAACCACTGTTAGGAGAGATTATTCATCCCTTCTTCCTTTTCCCCTTTATTTACATCCTTTATTCTTCTAATTTATACATAGTTGTAATCTTTTTGCACAATAGGTATTATCTCATATTAAAAAGTGCCATGAACAAAACTTTCTTATTTATATTAAAAAATAAACTTTCATTGCAAAGTATATAAGCAATACTATGCAAAAAGACAAAAATTATCCATAAGTTCCCACCACCCAGAAATAATCATTAACAATTCTTAATACATCTCTTTCTTGACATTTTAATGTTATGATCTATAATTTAACAAACTTAGATTATTTCACCTGTTTTTCATTTTTGTTATTACTTATATATTATTAATATTTTTTCTGACTGTATTCCATTATACAGCACCATATTTTATCAGTTGTTCAGTTGCTCAGTCATGTCTGGCTAAATAGTTCCTATTTGGGTATATTTAAGTTGTTCTCAATTTTTTCATAATATAAAAAATGTTACACTTGTTCAATTTTATTAAAAATGTATTCTTTATATGGATTTGCTGAGCCAAGAAAAGGCTTTTTAAGACTTGATTATATATTACTAATTTTCTGTCTAGAAACCATGTACCAACTTATACTGCCAACAGCAAAGTTAAGCCCATTTCTTCACAACTTCACCAACACTGGGTATTATCAATCTATTTTTTTTAAACTAATTTTTATCAAATGAATGAAAGGAAATTTTATTATTTCTTTAATACTAATAAGGTTAACTGTTTATGTATTTGTAGTACATTTTTATTTCTTCTGTAAACCACCTGTTCAAAATAGTCTTTAAACTGGCATAGTTCTATCATGTGGATATAGCATTATTTATCTAAGCAAATATATGTGTAAGGAGTTCAAGGCAAAAAGCAAATGTATTTCTACATGTGTCTGAAAAAGATCTTAGTGATCTCTGTCCCTTCTGGAGACTTGCAGGTTTCCATATATATGTATATAACATTGGAATGAATACCCTTGAATATATAGGCTCTTTCCGTTTAATTTTTATTTTCTGTTGGTATAGAGTTGATTTGCAATGTCGTGCTTCAGGTGTAGAGCATGGTGATTCAGTTATACATATACATATATCTATTCTTTTCAAGATTCTTTTCCAATATAGCTTATTACAGAATACTGAGTAGAGTTCCCTGTGCTATAAAGTATATCCTTGTTGATTATTTTATATATAGAAGTGTGTATCTGTTAATCCCAAACTGCTAATTTATCCCTCCCACCCATGTCTCGCCTTTGGTAATAAGTTCATTTCTGAAGTCTGTGAGTCTGTTTTTATTTTATAAACAAGTTCATTTGTATCAATTTTGTTAGATTTCAGATATAAGTGATATCATATGATATTTGTCTTTGTCTGACTTAGTATGGTAATCTCTAGGTGCATACATGTTGCTGCAATGGCATTCTTTCTTTCCTTTTTATGGGCTGATTGATAGCCCCTGTATATATGTACCACATGCTTTTTATCCATTCCTCTGTCAATGAACGTTTAGGTTGCTTCCATGTCTTGGCTGTTATACATAGTGCTGCAATGAACACTGGGGTGCCTGTAACTTTTTGAGTTATGGTTTCCTCCACATATATGCCCAGGAGTGGGATTGCTGGATCACATGGTAGTTTTATTTTTAGCATTTTAAGTAGCCTTCATACTCTTCTCCACAGTGGTTGTACCAGTTTACATTCTCACCAACAATGTAGGAGGGTCCCCTCTTCTCCACACCCTCTCCGACATTTATTGTTTGTAGATATTTTTGATGTTGGCCATTCTGACCAGTGCGAGGTATATCTCACTGCAGTTTTGATTTTGCATTTCTCTGATAATTAATGATGCTGAGCACCCTTTACCTGTGTTTTTTGGCCATCTGTATGTTTTCCTTGGATAAATGTCTATTTAGACTATATGCCTATGTTTTTTGATTGAATTGTTTTTGTCATATAGAGGTCCAGAAACTTCTTTTATATTTTGGAGTTTAATCCCTTGCCAGTAGCTTTGCAAATATTTTCTCCCATTCAGTGGGTTGTCTTTTCATTTTGCTTATGGCTTAAAAGTTTTTAATTAAGTCCTATTTGTTTATTTTTGTTTTTATTTCCATTATTCTAGGAAATGGCTTGAAAAAGATACTGCTGGAATTGATGTCAGAGTGTTCTGCCTATTTTTCTACAAGAGTTTTATAATATCTGGCCTTTTTAGGTCTTTAATTCATTTTGAACTTATTTCTGTGTATGGTGTTAGAGATGTTCTAATTTCATTTTTTTTTTCAACATCTGGCTTTTTAGTTTTCCCAGCAAGGCTTATTAAAGACTGTCTTTTCTCCGTTGTACAGTCTTGCCTTCTTTGTCATAGATTAATTGACCATAGGTGAGTAGGCTCATTTCTGGGCTTTCTATTCTGTTTCCTTGATCTATACTTCTATTTTCATGCCAGTACTATAATGTTTTGATGACTGCAGCCTTGTATTATAGTCTAAAATCAAGGAGTCTGATTCCTCTAGTTCCATTTTTCTGTCTCAGTATTGCTTTGGCAATTTGAGGTCTTTTGTGTTTCCATAGGAATTAAAAATTTTTTTGTTCTAGTTCTGTGAAAAATGCCATTGGTAATTTGATAGGGATTGCAGTGAACCTATAGATTACCTAGGGTAGTATAGTCATTTTGACAATATTGATTCTTCCAATCCAAGAGCACAGTATATCTTTCCATCTGTTTGTGTCATTTTTTATTTCTTTCATCAGTGTCTTATAATTTTCAGAGTATAGGTCTCTGGTCTCTTGTTGTTCAGTCGCTAAGTTGTGTCTGAATCTTTGCAACCCCATGGACTGCAGCACATCAGGCTTCTCTGTCCTTCACCATCTCCCAGAGTTTGCTTAAATTCATGTCCATTGAGTCACTGATGCCTTCCAACCATCTCATCCTCTGTCTCCCCCTTCTCCTCTTGTCCTCAGTCATACTCAGCATTAGGATCTTTTCTAGTGAGTCGGCTCTTCACATCAGTTGGCCAACATATTGGAGGTTGAGGTTCAGCTTCAGCATCAGTCCTTCCAATGAACATTCAAGGTTGATTTCTTTTAGGATTGACTAGTTTGATCTCCTTGCTGTCCAAGGGACTCTGAAGAATCTTCTCCAACACCACAGTTCGAAAGCATCAATTCTTTGGCATCCAGCCTTCTTTATGGTCCAACTCTCATATCTGTACATGACTGCTGGAAAAACCATAGCTTTGACTAGACAGACCTTTGTCAGCAAAGCGCTATCTCTGCTTTCTAATATGCTGTCTAGGTTTGTCATAGCTTTTCTTTCAAGGATCAAGTGTCTTTTAATTGCATGGCTGCTGTCACTGTTCACAGTGATTTGGAGCCCAAGAAAATAAAATCTGTCACTGTGTCCACTTTCTCCACATCTTTTTGTCATGAAATGATGAGACTGGATGCCATGATCTTTGTTTTTTGAATGTTGAGTTTTAAGCCAGCTTTTTTAACTCTCCTCTTTCACCTTCACCAAGAGGCTCTTTAGTTCCTCTTCATTTTCTGGCATTAAAATGGTGTCATCTGCATATCTGAGGTTGTTGATATTCCTCCCAGCAATCTTGATTCCAGCTTGCGAGTCATCCAACACAGCATTTCACATGATGTAATCTGCATATAAGTTAAATAGGCAGGGTGACAGTACACAGCTTTGACATACGCTTTCCCCAGCTCCAGGAGTTGGTGATGGACTGGGAAGCCTGGCATGCTACAGTCCATGGGGTGGCAGAGAGTCAGACACAACTGAGAGACTGACCTGAACTTTCCCAGTTTTGAACCAGTCCATTGTTCTATGTCTGGTTCTAACTGTTCCTTCTTGACATGCATTCAGGTTTCTCAGGAGACAGGTGAGGTGATCTGGTATTCCCATCTCTTTAAGAATTTTCAAGTTTGTTATGATCCACACAGTCAAAAGTTTTAGTATAGTCAATGAAGCAAAATAGATGATTTTGGAATTGCCTTGCTTTTTCTATGATCCAGTGGATGTTGACAATTTGATCTCTGGTTCCTCTATCCTCTAAATCCAGCTTGTACATCTGGAAGTTCTCAGTTCACATACTGTTGAAGCCTAGCTTGAAGGCTTTTGAACATAATCTTGCTAACATGTGAAATGTGAATTGTGTGGTAATTTGAACATTTTTGGCATTGCCTTTCTTTGGGATTGGAATGAAAACTGACCTTTTCCAGTCCTGTGGCCACTGCTGAGTTTTCCAAATTTGCTGGCATATTGAGTGCAGCACTTTCACAGCATCATCTTTTAGGATTTGGAATAGCTCAGCTGGAATGCCACCATCTCTGCTAGCTTTGTTCATAGCAATCCTTTCTAAGGCCCACTTGACTTCACACTTCAGGATGTCTGGCTCTGAGTGAGTGACCACACCATTTTGGTTATCTAGGTCATTAAGATCTTTTTCGTACAGTTCTTCTATGTATTCTTGCCACCTCTTCTTAATCTCTTCTGCTCCTGGTAGGTCCTTGCCATTTCTGTCCTTTATGTGCCCACCTTTGCATGAAATGTTCCCTTGGTATGTCTAATTTTCTTGAAGAGATGTCCAGTCTTTCCCATTCTGTTATTTCCCTCTATGTCTTTGCGTTGTTCACTTAAGGCTTTCTTATCTCTCCTTGCTCTGGAACTCTGCATTCAGTTAGGTATATCTTTCCCTTTCTCCTTTGTACTTCTCTTTTCTCAGCTATTTGGAAGTTCGCCTCAGACAACCACTTTGCTTTCTTGCATTTCCTTTTCCTGGGGATCATTTTGGTCACCACCTTCTGTACAATGTTACAAACTTCCATCAAATTTCTTCAGGTACTTTGCCAGATTAGTCCCTTGAGTCTGTTTGGCACCCCCACTGTATAATCATAAGGGATTTGATATTTATATATGTATTTTATATATATTTTCTATGTAATCATAAAGAATTTTCCTTCTTAGGTAGGTTTATTCTTAGGTATTTTATACTTTTAATGCCACAGTAAACTAGATTGTTTCCTTAAATTTCTCTTTCTGACCTTTGGTTGTTAGTGTATAGAAATCCAACTGATATCTGTGTGCAAATTTTGTATCCTGCAACCTTACCAAATTCATTGATGACTTGTAATTTTGGGGTAGCATCTTCAGGATTTCTGTGTATCATGTCATGTCATCTGCAAACAGTGACAGTTTTGCATCTTCTTTTCCAATTTGGATTACTTTCCTTTTTCTTCTCTGGTTACTGTGGCTAGGACTTCCAAAACTATGTTGAATAAAGTAGCAAGAGTGGACATCTTGTCTCTTTCCTGATCTTAGAGGAGATGCTTTCAGCTTTTCACCATTGAGAATTATGATTTGTCACATATGGCCTTTGTTATGTTGAGAGGTAGTTTCCCTTTATGCCCACTTTCTGGAGGGTGTTTATCATAAATAGGTGTTGAATTTTTATCAAAAGCTTTTTCTGCATCTATTCAGATGATCATTTGATTTTTATTCTTTAACTTGTGATGTGGTGTATCACACTGATTGGAGATGTAGAAAAATCCTTGCATCCCAAAGAGAAATCCCACTTGATCATGGTGGTGTTATTCAGTCAATAAGTCGTGTTGGACTCTTAGTGATCCCAGGGACTGTAGCCCACTAGGCTCCTCCGTCCATGGGATTTCCCAGGCAAGAATACTGGAGTGGGTTGCCATTTTCTTCTCCAGGGTATCTTCCCAACCCAGGGATTGAATCCATGTCTCTTGCATCTCCTGCATTGGCAGGTGGATTCTTTACCATTGAGTCACCTGGGAAGCCCATTATAAGAGTTAAGCAACCAATCTGAAAACAGATGTCCATAAAGATAGACTAAATTTCTTACACTGGTGGTTTTGGTATACTGTTCTTTTATATTTAATATGAAATACCAAGTAGGACAGAAGGCATGTCTTACCAAACACTGAAAATTTGGAACATTCACGAGCCTCATCAAACACACACCTAGGATTCTGAAAGTATGAGGAGGTCTGATGTGCCCTCTGATTCTAGCCATATGTTTACTGGAGAAGACAGAAATGGGAAAAGATTTCAGAGGTCAGAGATACTTTGCTTTTATTTGGGGCGGGGGGAGGAAATCATCTGACACAATTTAGCATGGATACCTGGAGATTAAAAAATAATAAAACTTTAGAAACTATCCTTGGTTATGGATCCAGCCTCTCCATTTTTTTTAGGGGAAATCTCACTAATATACACCAGAGAACAATGTGTGTGAGCATAAGAATATACAATGTGTTTATGTATTTGGTGCTAAGGAAAGGGGGTTTTAAACATACTTGACCTGAGTAGATGATTTAAAATGCATATTCCTGAACACCATCCAAAGCATCTGGGGTAAAACCATAATACTGTAGCTTAATGTGTTTTTCAGGTGATTCTGATGATAAGTGAGAATTGTCTTCTAGCCTCTATTTTATTGATATCCTCTATTATTCTAATAATTGTTCCTTTGTATGTTATCTTTTTTCCCTACTTGCTCTTCAATTAAAGTTTGCTTTTCTTTAGTGTTCCACTCTTAACAGGATTAGCAGTGGATTTCTATATTGTGCAAGACTCGGTGTGGTTCTTCAGTCTGAAGTTTCATGGCTGTTCTTAGTTCTGGAAAGTTCATAGCCATTTTCACTTAAAATATTGCCCCTTCCCCATTTTCTCCTTCTGAAATTCCCATTAGTCTTAAATAGAAACTTCAAATTTAGTCATTCATTTCTCCCAGCCTCTCTTTTGGGTTTTATAACTCTTTAACGGTCCCAATCTGATTTTAAATTGGTCATTATATTTTATTGACAGCCTTTCATTTTTGAATTGTTCTATTTGGTTGTTGTTCATATCTGTCTGTTCTTTTTACATTCCCTGGTTTATTTCATGAGGGTTTTTTATTTATCTCTTCAATGATTATAAATATACTTAATTTATAGATAGCTTTAGATCATTACATCTCAGGTTCTTGGGCTTCTTCCTCCCACATGTATCTGCTGACTGTTTCTTGTGGCAAACCACTTCCTTGGTTAGGCTGTACTTCTTAATTGTGAGCACATTTTCAGCCAGGTTGTATTTCCTTGTGGAATCCCTGTGTATTTGGTAGTAACTATCAGAGAAGTTTTACATTTGATTCTTCTGAGAATTCCAGGAGTTTCACTGGTATGAAATATTTCCAGTATGTACATAAATATCCCCATTTGGGGTTCCTATGTTATGAAAATAGTCTAAAATGTGGATTCTAGCTCTGTGTATAACTTATATCTTTAAATTGCCATTTATCATGGGGAAATTCTTCCCATCCAGATATCTCATCAGTGAGAACTTTGCCAGTTGCTTTTGTCGTGAGTGAATGAAGCATCATAGTCACCTTCTGTAGTGACAGCAGTTCTTTCTCAGTCCTAGCTTTATGCATGAATTTCACAGTTCTACCTCCTCACCTTTCACAGACCCAAGGGAAAGTTATTCTAGTCGTGTGTTTAAAAACCACGACCCCTAGCTGTTGGGTCCTATCCAATGCAGACACCCTGCTGTGTACTACAGGATGTCTGGTTGGAACTAGAAACCTGCATTAGTCAGGTCTGAAGACTGCCAGCAAGTGCAATAGAGAATACGTGACCTTTGATACTGGAGCCAGAGTTTGAACCGTTTATTATTTATTCTTGAGTAAGCTCTGCTAAGTCACATATTCACTCTAAGCTTTTGTTTTTCTCATCAAGAAAATAGCGATAATATTATTACTGATTATTTCTTATATGTTCTTCATTCCTACAAAAGTTGAAGCAGATTGAGTTTCTTTAGAGGCAAGAATCATAGACTATTCAATATTTTCTCTTACAAAACAAATAATGAAATAGTTGATTGAGTGACCTCATTAATTTCCTTTTATTAATGTACTTTTTTTTTTTTTTTTCTGTACCAACTGACTGAGAAAAACTGGTTAAAAAAAGAAACACACCTGAGGTTGGAAGAAATGATGCATTTCATTTCTCAAATTTGCAAGAGTGAAGTGAGGGGTGGACTTACATCTCTGCAGAGTTCCACTCCTTAGACTTCTCCTCCCCCTCTCCCTAGAGTGTGTGTGAGTGCAAACGTATATTGGTTTAGAGGTTCTGCTTGGATAAATGTTTCAGAGCCAATAAATCTGTCACAGTAGCTCTCAAGCTGAGCCAAGGTGAACAATCGCACAGTAATTTCTCCAGAGCCTCAGGGTACCAGGCAGCACAAGCAGGGAGGTCGCCAGATGCCTCCTCACCTTATGCCCAGAAGCAGAGACATCACCCCACAGGAACAGGAGCTTCCCCAGATGCTGCATCTACCGGGTGGTAAAATTCTTTGTCAAACAGCAGAGCAATCAGATGTAAAACACAGAGGGAAAAAACAGAAGCACATAAAAATAACTGGTTCTCACAGTGATTCTGGTGAGTGGTAGACTGCAGGTGAAAATAAGTGCTCATTATGCAAGGCAGTGTGGTGGTGGTGCTCAGAAAAGGTTAGTGCGTAGCTCCCTTGTTTCAGCTGCATGTGCCATAGACACCCACTCTCACAAAAGCACTAGGTTGTCCATGATGGTTTCATTTTTTGCAGTTTATTTCTAGTAATGAAAAATCTGGAAGAGAATAAAAATTCTCATAAGATAGGAGTTGATAAGCTACATCATACAACGGAGTGTTCTGTAAGCACTCAAATCATACAGATCTCTATACACACAAATGGAAGGTTTCTGAGATATACTCTTCATAGTGACTGGGAGCGTGACCTTTGGAGCCAGTCTGCCTGAGCTCAAACGCCTGTGTGACACTGGGCAATTAGCGTCCCAACTCTGTGCCTCAGCTTGTTCACATATAGAATGAGGGTAACGGTAATACGTAAGCAGTAGAGTCATTGTGAGCATCAAAATGAACTCCTATGAAAAGTGCTTTTAACAATCTTGGATTCACATAATAATACTAAACTAATTATGTGAGCTATTACGTTATATATGAGCTATGATGAGCAGTAGTGGTAGTAACTAAAAATAATAAGCTAATGCTAACTGCTTATGTCTGGGGCTTATACTTGTGGGCTTGAAGTGAAAGAGTAGCACTTTTCATGTTCATTTTAGACCATTTGGATTAGTTACAGTGAACATAATACTTATATTAAAAAGTAATTGAAAGTATTCGAAATATATTGGATAAGAAGACTGCTGTTTTGAAAGTCTAACATGTGACAAACAGGGACTTAACCAAAAATCACAATTACTGAGGGCTGTGTTTTTAAAACATTAGAAACTGATTGATGTAAGCAATCCCTTACACTGAATGCCTTGTGGCTGCATTGCATTGTACACTTAGCAAAATGTTTTCACGTTCATGAGTTGATTCAATCCAACTAACTGGATTATTAATGAATTCCCTTAATCCTTGTAAAGTGAATGTTCATACTTATTATTCCAAATAAGGGAAGAGAGAGAGGAAGTGAGACAGTTGGCTGTTGGTTGTTTGGGTTTTGTTGTCATTTTTATTGTTTCCCTGCTCACAGCAAAGCTGGACAGGCTACGAGATTGAAGCTTAGAGTGTTAAGGGCTTGCTTAAACTCAGACAACTTCTAGTAATAGAAATGGAGAAAATCCAGGTTTCCCAAGGCAAAGCTCTTTCTACCAAACCATAATTACCCTGTAAACATGCTAGATTTATAATTCTACCCTATACACAGAAACTATCAAGTATTTAGTTTGGTAAGAAGGTGGGATTTTAGTGGATCAGCAGGAGAAAACATCTAAAAAGTCAGTTCCCCAAGTTTATAAACAAAGCTTATCACTGCCCCAGGAAATTATGACCTGTGTGAATGGCAGCTGACAATAGAACATATAGTTGGCTCCTGTCCAAAGCACCCTCAGGTGGGGTAATGCTAATAAGATATGGCCCTAGGGTGAGATGATAAACAGATGAAATTGGTAGAGCCAAGAGTGTAATTAAAGATAGTTGCTTTGGGATGTGGCTGAGGTCACTAAAACAATGAACAAATTTAAAAAAGTAAGCCAAATAGCAAGATAACAATAAGCACCTTTAGCAAGTTGCTTTTCTGTCTGGTTTCTTACCTCTAAAAGTGAAGAGGTTGGACTAGCTGACCTCTAAGATGCCTTTCATCCATCTGTTCATCCATTCAACAAATAGGCATTGAGTGATTTGTGTGTGTGTGTTTGTAGATCCAGGTACTAATGAAACAAGTTGAATGAGACAGATGAGGTCACTTTTCTCAAGAAGTGGTGGGGGCTGGACAAGAAAGAAAAATATCAGACAGTGATAAGTGTTACCCAAAGAATTAAAAATAGGCTGATGGTAAAGAAAGTGATTGAATGAGCAGTCTAGGTGGGTCCCCTATGAAGGATTCTCTGAGGAGGCGACTTTTTACTTGAGATTATTGAATGTGCCCTGTAAAAATGAGAGAAGCTCCCAGGCAGAAGAAGGGCTGGTTCAAAGACTCTGAGGAAGGAATGAGCTTGTGTTGTGAGGAACCAAATGAAGGATTGATAGACAAGTGAGAACATGTATGGTTCTGTAAATCATAAAGACTTTTGGAGGATTTCAAGCAGTAGCAGGGTCTGATTTATGCCTCTAAAAGTTTACCAGGATTGCTCTGTACAAGGCTGGAAGCAGGTATCCCAGGTAAGAAGCTACTGCGGTAGTCTAGAAGAAATACTATGATCTCTTTAAGGTAAGAGTCAAGAAAATACAGAAGATTGGACAGATTTAAGACATTTATGGGAGTAGAATCAATAGTATTTATAGATAAATGGCTTTTGTGGGTTAAGTGAAAGAATTTCAAGGGTAATTGTCAGATTTGGAGCTTGAGTAAGTGGCTGGATGTTGGTGCCATTTTCTAAAATGGGAAGAAAGAAAGAGAGATATAAGGGTTAGTTAAGATGTGTACAGATAGCAGTGGCTCTGGAGTTCGATAGTCGTCATGCTAAGCACTGGATGTCTATTGAACATCTGTATAAAGATCTGAGAGTAGGCAACTAGAGTCAGGAGTCATGAAAATACAATATGTTGTTTAATTGTGTGTGGCTTTTGTGACTCCATGGACTGTAGCCTGCTAGGCTCCTCTGTCCATGGGATTTTCCAGGCAAGCATACTGGAGTGGGCTGCCATTTCCTTCTCCAGGGGATCTTCCCAACCCAGAGATGGAACCCGAGTCTCCTGCATTGGCAGGATGATGCTTTACCATTGAGCCACCAGGGAAGTCTGGAGATACAACAGAATTGAAGATAAATGCATGGAGTCATTAGTGTAAAAATATGAACTAGATGGAATCACCTAAAGAGACCTGATAGACAGTAGAGATGGGGTGAGTAAACAGGATCCTGGAGTACTCTTGACCTTGAGGAGGTCAACCTAATAAAGGAGGAGAGGGAAGAGTGGCTAGTGTGATAGGAGATAGAAACACAACCAGGAAAATGTGGTATCAAGGGAAACTTTAAGAAGCAAAAAGCAATCCAGTGTATTAAATGCTGCTAGGAGGTCTAGTTATAATAACACCAGAAAATCAAGTATTTGATTCCACATGAAGGAAATCTTGTTTAAGGATCCAGCTATGTCCATCACTACTGTGTTTCTAGATCTTGAGGACTGGGGGAGAAATTCCTGGCAAATGTATTGTTGAGAGGTTCAGAGCGTTGAATTGAAAGTCCTATCCAGGACAGCCTAGTGTGACTGTTCCAATATGTAGAAAATCTCAATCATCAAGAGGATAAATAAACATGTGGTTTCAGCAGAATCACTGAAAAAGGAGATGAATGTACATCAAGATAAATGTAATTAATATGTATGTAATTATCTTAATGAGTAGAATGGATCTACATGCAGTGATTACATGTTATACAGAAGTAAGGGTTATATATAAGTTGGCATCAATCCAGAAGTCAGGTTTATAATAGCTGCTGCTAAGTTGCTGCTAAGTCACTTCAGTCGTGTCCGACTCTGTGCGACCCCATAGACGGCAGCCCATCAGGCTCCCCTGTCCCTGGGATTCTCCAGGCAAGAACACTGGAGTGGGTTGCCATTTCCTCCTCCAATGCATGAAAGTGAAAAGTGGAAGTGAAGTCGCTCAGTCGTGTCTGACTCCCAGCGACCCCACGGACGGCAGCCCACCGGGCTCCTCCGTCCATGGGATTTTCCAGGCAGGAGTACTGGAGTGGGGTGCCATTGCCTTCTCTGTTATAATAGCTATCATGTAACTATTAGATTTTTCACCTCAACAGTTGATGTTTCAGTATGTGGCAGAAACTGAAGAATAATTCTTCTATTGGTTAGACTGCCTTCCTGTAGGAAAATAATTTATAAAGCTGACTAGGGATAGAAAGAGAATTCTGAGGACGTAGGTCAGCAAGAACCAAACAGCTCTACCTTAAGATGAGTAAGAATTTAGTAGTGAGGAAGAATTTGATAAGGAATATAGTGGGGAGACAGAGTTGAAGTTGCAGACAGAGCAGGAGATGTTTTAGGAACCACATATCTCACACTGAATTTGTTTGTGCTGCCATAATAGAAATTGTCTCAAGTTTTCTCAAGACTTCAATTTTATATAAATAAATACATTGTATGCTTAGAGAAAATCCTGTAGGACCTGACATTTAGAAATCTCTCAATTAAAAAGCCAATTCATCACCCAGTTATTCTACAGTGCACTTTACAGTCAACAAAACAAATCTAAGCACATTGAGCATCCAGAATTTATTTTAACCTAACCTTAAAAAAAATAAGTACAGAAAACCAATGATTACTTGACAGTTGAAGAAAGATTCTGACGTAAAAGACAGAGACATCAAAATGGAAGCAAGGAAGAAAGAAAACTCAAAAGAGACAGCACACTAAAAAGAAGAAAACTTTAATAGAATTATACTTAATGACCTCAGAAAGAGAAGATAAGCTATTGTTAAAACAAGGTCAGGATACTATTTGGAGGAGGAAACAGACAGAACAGGCTCCATCTTGGGCCAGACTGCGGACTTTGAGCTATATGCCCTGTATCTATGGAAACGATATACTAACTGGAAAACCAGACCCCCCGGATGGAAGAGCCCCAGGACTTGTACCTAGACTCTCCATCACCTAAAAGAATACCCTAATTATCTGAGTAACCAAATAGAATCATAAATTCTATTATGCTTATTGGGGTATGACCACAGGCCTATTGATGATTGTCCATTGTTAACTACTGAGGCTTAAGGCATATGAATCACAGGTTTAAGGCATATGAATCATGGGTTAACTTTGATTGTATCTTTCTTTTCCTTTGTTCAGACTAGTTTCAGAGAATTTGGGGAGGTGGCTTTGAGCACATACACTTAGGGTATATAAAGTTTTCACAAAAACTGGTCAGGGTCCTTGGCTACAACACTATGAAGAAAAAGGAATAAGCAGACACTTTTATTAGCATAATAAAGTGTTTTAAAAATATAAAATTTTAATTTAAATTTAAAATTACATGGATAAAAATATATTTATATGTTTATATACATATGGAAAATAAAATATCTCAAAATTTTTTAAAAATAGAAAACAAGGTTAAACTAGAAGGTTTAAATCAAGAGGCCCAACATCCTATGGTAACAATGCAGAAGAGAAAAATGTCAAAAGGAATATTACAAGAACATTTTTTAGACATGCAGAAAAGTCCTATTGAGCACCCAGCACAATAAATCAGAAAATACCCACCAAGTTGTAAATTTTAGAATATCAGGAAGATAGTAAAAAAGAAAGGGAAAAAACAAGTCACAGATAAACTAGAATAAGAGGGCGGTGAACACCATATCAAGTGCTATCAAACGAGAATACAAACATTTTCTGACATTTAAGATCTAGAAAGTATTTCTCTCCCATGTACCTTTCCTCAAGTCTTCTAAAGGTCTTATTATTTAGCAGCTAAGTTGTATCCAACTCTTTGCAACCTCATGGACTGCAGCATGCAAGGCTCCTCTGTCCTCCACTATGTCCGGGAATTTGCTCAAATTCAAGTCCATCAAATTGGTGATGCTATCTAGCCATCTCACCATCTGCCACCCCCATTCTTTCGATTTTTCCCAGCATCAAGGTCTTTTCCATTGGGTGGCCAAAGTGTTGGGGAGCTACAGCAACTTTCCTTCCAATGAGTATTCTGGGTTGATTTCCTTTAGGGTTGACTGGTTGGATCTCCTTACTTCCCACTAAAGCAATAAGATTCACCAAGAAAGAAGAAATGATATTCAGAAAACAAAGAATCAATACAGAAAGGAGATATAGGAAATTCCCCAGAAAATAGTAAAAATAAACCCTACTATGACAGCAGAGACAGCTGTAGTAAGTAAGCAATCCAGATGAATATGAGAGGACAGGGACATACCGGAGAAAGAGCTCTATTCAAAAAACATTTACCAACTGCTTATCTGGTTGGTTCGCTTGTTCAGAAGTTTTTTCCAACGGCTGTATTGCTGGAGTTGGGAATGTGGATGCAGAAGCCGGACTGGCCGGGTTCAAATCCTTCCTCTGCCACTGTGGTCCGGCAGATAGCCTCCCTGTGCTTCATGTTTTCTATCTAGAAAATTGGGTCATAATGTACTTACCTCATAGTTATTTCAGAATGGAAGAATATATTTTCAAATGAAGTGACTGACAAGAGATTAATCTCAAAAATTAAAAAAAAAAAAAAAAAAAAAACTCAATCAAAAAATGGGCAGAAGACTTGACAAACCAGTATGTTACACTCATACATTGTTCTCCTAATCTATGTTAATGAAACTATATATTTGTATGGAAATCTGCCTTTCTTCAAGATTTATGTCAATCATTTTATGGCCCAGGATGACCACCTGGTGCCAGGGTTATCTTGAAGGAGGAAACAGCCAGAACAGGCTCCATCTTGAAAACAGGACTCCATCTTGGGCCAGACTGTGGACTTTGAGCTATATGCCCATGAATATGTCTATGAAAATGACATAGCAACTGGAAAACCAGACCCCCTCCCCCCACCCAGGGCTCATACCTAGACTCTCTGTCACCTAAAAGAATACCCTAATTATCTGTGTAACCAAATAGAATCATAAATTTTATAATGCTTATTGGGGTATCACCACAGGCCTATTGATGATTGTCCACTGTTAACTACTTAGGCTTAAGGTATACGAATCACAGGTTGACTTTAATTGTATCTTTCTTTTCCTTTGTTCAGACTAGTTTCTGAGAATTTGGGGAGGTGGATTTGAGCACATATACTTAGGGTATATACGGTTTTTCACAAAAACTGGTCAGGGTCCTTGGCTAAGAGGAGACTCTGCCTTGGGTTCACCGGTGTAATAAACTGCACTCCACTATCTGCATTGTCCTTCTGAGTGAGTTTGTTTCCCGGAATGCATGGCTACAACATTTGGTGCATTGGCTGGGAAATTCAGTTTGAGGAGACAAGTCCCATTTGGGACTACTCAGAGGCCTTGAGGCTTGGATCTTCTAGAGGAGGAAGGTGCCTCACCTTTCTGGAAGGATTCTGTTTCTCAGCGCCTGGACCTTTAACATTAGCAGTAGTGGATGGCAGCAGAGGAACTGAGCACTCAGGTGAGGGGGAACCCACCCAGCAGGGTGGAAGAGGGGGCCTGATCACTGCCCTGGGAAGGACTAGAAGAGGCATGGACCCACAGGAGCCTAGAATAGGCAGGTGGTGGTGATGGCCTGGTACACAGGTTGATGAGCGTGTTAGGGCTTAGGAAGGAAATTCGTGAATGTTATTTAGGAGGTGGTGTCCACGCCATCTTGCAGAAAATTATTACCAAGCAATCACCAGGAGATTATTAGGAGAAGAAACTTGGTCTTTGTGTGCTCATATTCTGCCCTCCCCAAGGAGGTATCCCATCTGCTGTGAAATTCTTGACCCCCTCAGAATTGTCAGGCTAGAAGGAGAAGGAGTATGAATTGGCTTTTCTGGAGATGGCCTGGGACATGGGATATTTAACCCATCTGTGTTTTCATCTACACCTGATCAAGCCCACCAAGGCAGAATGGACTTTAAAAAGTTAAGGGAGAAACAGTCTTGGACCATGTGGTGTTCTGGTTCAGTCGTGCTGACCAGCAGGTAAAGACACAGCAATCCCCCTTCTCCCTCTGGGATCTGGCAGGTAAGGCTCTTCTCACCCCAATTAGGAAGGAAGCAGAATGGTAATTTAAGTGTTTCATTGAGTGGAAATATCACAAGAACATAGGGTACTAAGAACTTCATAGAATGAAAAGGAAAAGTAGAAGAAGGTCTGAGAAGATAAGCAAGCTGGGGGAAGTGAATGTAAGGCAACTGTATTGGAGTGCAGGATTAAAAATTTAAAGAAGGGATTTGGAGGAGACTATGGGGTGAAGATGATGCCTAATCGCCTCCACATACTCTGTAAGGTCGAATGGCCCCCTATGGGAGTAGGATGGCCACCAGAGAACACCATGAACTCAAAAATAGTGGAAGCAGTCTATACAGTAGTCACAGGAGAGCCAGGACACCCGGATCAATATCCATATATTGACTCATGGCTAGGGTTAGCTCAAGACCCTCTTCCTTGGATGAGGTTCTATATCCAGAAGGGAAAGCGAAAAATATCAATGGCACAAAAATTGACTGAATAAATAAAAAAGAAATTCTACAAGATTTGGACGGGGATGACCTGACTCCTCCCCTATACTGGATAATGATGCGCCTGCCTCCCAGTGCTCCACCAGGACCAGAGGCCACCTTAATGCCCAGTGCAGGGCCAGTTGAAGTCCCTGCAGCAGCCGCTGCTCCTCCACCAGCTCTTTCAGAGATCGTAGAGCCATCATTTCGGCAGGCTCTGATCCCAGCGATGGAGACCTCTGGTCAACGCCCCCAGGATTCCAACTCAGCTGGACCTCATAGATTGTATCCACCTTTCCTGGTGAGTATTGATGGAAAGGGGGAAGAAAACATAGGAATTAGACAGAGGCTGTGCTCTGCCAAGGAACAGGGGGAAAGAACCCCACTACAGATGCCCCTCAGAGAGCTACAACAGCCTCCAGTTCAGGAAGCATGTGGGCACTACCATCCGCCCCTTGTAGCCTATTATTTATTACCATCCATTTTCCTCTACAGATATATTAAACTGGCAGAGGCACACTCCACCATACTCGGAGGAGCCACAAGCCATGATTAGGCTAATGGAAATTATTTTTCAAACCCACCACACTACCTGGGATGACGTAATCCAACTACTAGTCTCCCTTTTGAGCACTGAGGAAAGACACAGGATCCTAACTGAGGCCAGAAAATGGTTAAGAGAAATGGCACCTGAGGGTACTGCAAACCTGCAGCCGTGGGCAGAACTAGCCACCCCTGATAAGAGCCCCAACTGGGACTGTAACACAGAGGAAGGGAGGGGCCACCTGGAGAGAGATCGGGTGGCTATTTTACAAGGTCTTGAGAGGGGGGCCCGAAAACCTATAAGGAAGGCAAAACCCTCCGAAGTGATTCAAAGGGAAAGCAAATCACCCTCTGAATTCTACGAAAGACTGTGCGAGGCCTGTAGACTTTATACGCCAATAGATCCAGAGGCTGCTGGGTCTCAGATGGTGATAAATGCAGTCTCTGTGTCTCAAGCCTACCCCAAAAATGTCAGATGGGGGGACACCAAGTTACTCATTAATTTTTATACATCCCTGAATGCCCAATACCTTTGTTGGGAAGAGACTTGCTGTCTAAATTGGGGGCACAAGTGACCTTCCTCCCTTCCCCCCGTGAAAGACCCACTCTTCGCGTGGGCTCAACCACCTATTTATTCTTCCTCTCGGTAACCCCTCAGGATGAATGGAGGTTGCACGATCTCCCAGAAGGGAAACTGGATGGGCTAAACAGTTGAGAGAGAGAGAGAGAGTTAGCTCAACAATTCCCTGAGGTCTGGGTGGAATACAACCCTCCCTCCCCCCAAGGCTTGCAAAACAAGTCCCACTGGTAATAGAACTTAAACCCAGTACAATTACATCAGCACCCGCCTTGGGCCTGCCAGACCTTGCTAAGCCGTTTACTCTTTATGTGACTGAAATGGACAAGGTGGCTATGGGACATGGGACAGACCTGTGGCTTATCTCCCAAAATGGCAGTACAATGTTGCCACCGGGTGGCTGGGATGCTTATGGGAAGTTGCTGCAGTTGGCTTACTGGTCTGGGAGGCAACTAAGCTGACTTTGGGCCAAGATTTGATGGTAAAAGTCCTGCATGAGGTCAACACTCTTCTGCGAGGGGACCCCCATAAATGGCTGTCAACATCCCAGATTACTCAATACCAGGGACTGTTATGTGAGAACCCCCATGTTACTATTGAGCCTTGTCAGGCCCTGAATCTGGCCACTCTCCTTCCTGTGGAAGAAGGTGGGCCCTCACATGATTGCAAGGAAATATGCCCGCAGCCCTGACTTGAGAGACCAGCCAATCCTGGACCCAGATTTGGTCCTGTACACCAAGGGCACCAGCCTGGTGAAACAAGGACAGTGATTGTTGGGATATGCAGTAGTCATGGAAGAAACCATCGTTGAGGTTAGCTCTCTGCCATCACACTGGTCTGCTCAATGGGCTCAACTATATGCTCTAGTTCAGGCCCTCCAGCTGTCAAAAGGCAAGAAGACAAACATTTACACAGACTTCAGGTATGCTTTTGCCACACTACATGTACACAGGGGTCTATATAAGGAGAGAGGCCTTTTGACAGCTAGTGAAGAACATATTAAAAATAAGGAAGAAGTTAAGACCCTATTAGATGCTGCCTGGGAACCAGAAAGGGTTGCCATCATACACTGCCGAGGACATCAAAAAAAGGATACCCCCGGGCTTGGGGAAACAGACTGGCAGATAAGACCATTAAACAAGCAGCCGAGGGCTTGAGAGTGACAAGCGAAGCCCGTGTTAAAGCTCTCATATTGGCAGAGCTGCCTGAGCTAACGCTGGACTATCCAAAATACACTGAAGCCCAAAACCGACTAGCCAAAGCAGAAGGGGCCATCAAGACTGAAAAGTGATGGTGGGAATTGCCAAGTGGCAAATTATTGGTACCAGAGGAGCTGGCACCCACTCTGGTAAGTCACACACACCAAGCGACCCACCTAGGCCATGAGAAACTGGAAGAGCTAATCTGAAAATATTTTTGGTTCCCCGCCTCTCTTCCCTATGCAGGACAGAATCTCAGAACTGCACTGCCTGCTCACAGGTCAGTGCTGCCTCTCAACACAGACAGAAACTTCTGGGGACTCAGCTAAAAGGCACGCTGCCCTTTGAACACCTGGAAGTGGACTTCACTGAAATGAAGCCTCATCGACACCACCGTTACCTGCTGGTCATGGTATGTATGTTCTAGGGATGGGTACAAGCTTTTCCTACCCGGACTGAAAGAGCATCAGAGTAACCCAGTGCCTGCTTAGGAAGATAGTTTCCAGATTTGGATTTCCTATCAGCATTGGATTGGACAATGGCCCAGCTTTCATAGCTGATTTAGTATAAGTAAGCAAAACTTTAAACATCAAGTGGAAATTACACATAGCATATGGGCCCCAGAGTTTTGGGATGTGGAAGGTACCAACTTAAACAGACACTCTTCAAGTGGATCATAGAGACTGACTGCTCCTGGGTGGACTTGTATCTGACAACTACTGCTCAGACTCAGGATGACCCCATGGTCCCATGGCTATTCTCCATATGAAATGGTGTATGGGAGGTCCCCTCCCATAATAAAATAGGTGTCAACAAATTTGCCTCAGGTAAGGGGAGATGAGATTTCACAGCAGATGGAACAACTGGGTAAGGTAATAAATCAGGTAACTAAGTTTGTACAAGAAAGGGTGTCATTCCTCCTTGGGGAACAGATTCATGAATTTGTGCCCAGGGATCAGGTATGGGTCAAGGGCTGGAAACACAACTCCTTGGCCCCACATTGGAAGGGTCCATACACTGTTGTTCTAACCACGCCTACGGCAGTTAAAGTTGCAGGTGTCACTCTCTGGATCCACCACATGAAGAGAACATACCACGCAGACCCAGAAAATGCTGAGTGGACTGAGCAGAGGGACCCTACTGACCCTCGAGAGACTAAGATCATCCTTAAGAAGAAGGAAAAGAAGATCCCAGACGAGCCTCTTCAGGATGAAGCCGCATAATCAATTCCTGCTGCTTGGCCTCATCAACGTGATTTTGAATTAAACTTCTGTTTCAACTCAGGACAATGTTTTCATTTCATGGACACATTCCTACGTGGACTTCCACAACACCTCCAACTGCTGGGTATGTGGGGCTATGCCTCTGTCTGTGATGGATGGGCTTCCTTGGTCCGTGTCACCGCTCTGCCAAGGAGATTTTTAAACCACCCTGCTCTTTTCTGGGACAACAAAAAGAGACTTTCCTTCCTCTTGTCAATCATAATCTCTCCTTGCTTTCTTGGTGTAAGCCAGACCTACAGTCATTAGATTTGGGTCATGGGGCTACATTTGATGTAAACACCAGTTTCATAGACGTAACAAAAGCCTGTACCTCATATTTAAAGAACAAAAAGGGAAAAAGCTCCCTGACCAGCAAGGGAGGACAGGCCTCTAGGTATGTTGAACAATTCTACCAAGTCTGGGATGAATATTTCTGGATGACCCCAGAAAAGGGTCAATTAATTACTCCCACTGCTATATGCTGGGAACTAAAGAACAAAGGGTAGGTGACCGTCCATTAGACCCCAAAGAACTAAAATATATGGGGTATCTATCCCCTGAACCATGTAAACAAACATTCGAAGTCACATACCACCCCAACCAGTCCATCCATTGGCCAGGCTCTGATTGGAAATATAACCCTGGAATCTGCTGGGTGGCGCCCAATGGAACACAATGGCTTTGTGGGCTTAACCTTTGGCCTTGGTTACCAATCAGCTGGGTAGGCCGATGCACACTGGGATTCGCTTTTGCCCATGGCAGCATAAAACCTAACCTACAACAAGCCCCGGTAAATCTACCTTATTTACGTGCTAGGTGGACAAAGTCTGTGTTTCAGTGGTATGAGTATATTGCTGCCTTATTCGTACCTTCTATAGGGACAACAGATATTATGATTGCAGTAGAAGCCTTGACTAATTTCACAAAACAGGCCCTCCTAGAAACTGCTAAAGCCATCCAAGCCTTAAATGAAGAACAAATACAAATGAGAAAAGCAGTAATTCAAAATAGAATGGCTTTGGACATGCTCACAGCTGCTCAAGGAGGGACCTGTTGCTATAATTAAGGTTGAATGTTGTGTATATATTCCTGATTTATCTGGCAATGTATCAGCTGCTCTAGATGACATGAAAAACCAGGTAAAAGCAACATCAAATGAAAACATTCCTTTTTGGACTTCAGTCCTATCTTGGGTGAAGGGTGATTGGTAGAAAACTATATTTACCATTGTTATAGTTACTTTGATAGTTCTGCTTTGTGGACTCTGCATTTTACAAAGTATTATGAACTTTGTAACCTAAAGGTTGGTGTCGTTCTCCCAAATTGGCAGTCAGAGAGCCAGGGTGCAATATATCCCTATGAATAATGCTCATACTATGAGTTAAGAGCATCAAGAGGGGGAATGAAGGAGGAAACAGACAGAACAGGCTCCATCTTGAAAGCAGGACTCCATCTTGGGCCAGACTGTGGACTTTGAGCTATATGCCCACTATCTATGGAAATGACATACCAACTGGGAAACTAGACCCCCCGGATGGAAGAGCCCCAGGGCTTTTACCTAGACTCTCTGTCACCTAAAAGAATACCCTAATTATCTGTGTAACCAAATAGAATTATAAATTCTACTATGCTTATTGGGGTATGCTAAGCTGCTGCTAAGTCACTTCACTTGTGTCTGACCCTGTGCGACCCCATAGATGGCAGCCCACCAGGCTCCCCCGTCCCTGGGATTCTCCAGGCAAGAACACTGGAGTGAGTTGCCATTTCCTTCTCCAATGCATGAAAGTGAAAAGTGAAAGTGAAGTTGCTCAGTGATGTCCAACCCTCAGCGACCCCATGGACTGCAGCCTTCCAGGCTCCTCCATCCATGGGATTCTCCAGGCAAGAGTACTGGAGTGGGGTGCCATTGCCTTCTCCATGACCACAGGCCTATTGATAATAGTCCACTGTTAACTACCTAGGCTTAAGGCATATGAATCATGGGTTTAAGGCATATGAATCATAGGTTAACTTTTATTGTATTTCTCTTTTCCTTTGTTCAGACTAGTTTCAGAGAATTTGGGGAGATGGGTTTGAGCACATACACTTAGGGTATAAAAGGTTTTCACAAAAACCTGTTGGGGTCCTTGGCTAAGAGGAGACTCTGCCTTGGGTCCGCCAGTGTAATAAACTGCACTCCACTATCTGCATTGTCCTTCTGAGTGAGTTTTTTTCCTGGAATGCATGGCCACAACATTCTCAAAATGCACGTTGTGGGTGAGGGGCCTGGTGCCATTCTCTGAATTTTGAGACATTTCTTTTCTTTAATTAGCAGATTGCTGGTAGCTATGTAACATTCATCTAAAGATTAGCAGGGGGGCACTCATTCTGCCCCCTTCCGATGTCTATGTCAGAAGCTTTCTCTATCTCTTTTATACTTTAATAAAACTTTATTACACAAAAGCTCTGAGCAATCAAGCCTCATCTCTGGCCCCAGATTGAATTCTTCTCCTCTGGAGGCCAAGAATCCTGGTGTCTTTTGTGGTTCAGCAACAACCTTTCAATATCCCCTCACACCCAGTTAAAATGACCATCATTAAAAACATCTACAAACAAAGAATGCTAGAGAGGGTATAGAGAAAAGGGAACCCTCCTGCACGGATGATGGTGATGTAAATTGATACAGCCTCTATGGGGAACAGCATGAGGGTTTCTTTTAAAACTAAAAATGGAGCTACCGTATGACCCCCACTGGTCACATACCCTGAGAAGACCCTAATTCAAAAAGACATATGCTAGTATCAGAAAATTACTACAGCTAATCAGTGAATTTAGCAAAGTTGCAGGATACAAAATCATTACACAAAAATCATTTACATTTCTATATACTAACAATGAAAAAAAGAGAAATTAAGGAATCAATCCCATTCACCACTGCAACAAAAAGAAATAATAAGGAATAAACTTACCTAAGGAGACAAAAGAACTGTACACAGAAAATTATAAGACACTGATTGAAGAAATCAAAGATGACATAAACAGATGGAGAGATAGTCTATGTTCCTGGATAGGAAGAATCAATATTGTGAAAATGACTATATTACCAAACTCAATCTACAGATTCAATGCAATCTCTATTAAATTAGAAGCTTCCCTGGTGGCTCAGATGGTAAAGTGTCTACAATGCGGGAGACCCCGGTTCGATTCTTGGGTTGGGAAGATCCCCTGGAGAAGGAAATGGCAATCCACTCCAGGACTATTGCCTGGAAAATCCCATGGACAGAGGAGCCTGGTAGGCTACAGGTATATCTCTATTAAATTACCAATGGCATTTTTCACAGAGCTAGAACAAAAAATTTCACAATTCATATGGAAACACAAAAGACCCCAAATAGCCAAAGCAGTGTTGAGAAAGAAGAATGGAGCTGGAGGAATCAACCTTCCTGACTTCAGGTTATATTACAAAGCTACAGTCATCAAGACAGTATGGTACTGGCACAAAGACAGAAATATAGGCCACTGGAACAAGATAGAAAGCCCAGAAATAAACTCATGCACCTATGAGTACCTTGTTTTTGACAAAGGAGGCAAGAATATACAATGAGGCAAAGACAGCCTCTTCAATAAATGGTGCTGGGGCAACTGGACAGCTACATGTAAAAGAATGAAATTAGAACACTTCCTAGGACCATACACAAAGATAAACCCAAAATGGATTAAAGACCTAAATGAAAGACCAGAAACTATAAAACTCTTAGAGGAAAACATAAGCAGAATACTTGATGACATAAATCAAAGCAAGATCCTCTATGACCCACCTCATAGAGTATAAGAAATAAAAACAAAAGTAAACAAGTGGAACCTGATTAAACTTAAAAGTTTTTGCACAGCAAAGGAAACTATAAGCAAGGTGAAAAGACAACCCTCAGGATGGGAGAAAATAATAGCAAATTAAACAACTGACAGGATTAATTTCCAAAATATACAAACAGCTCATACAACTCAATGCCAGAAAAACAAACAACCCAATCAAAAAGTGGGGAAAAGACCTAAACAGACATCTCTCTGAAGAAGACATACAGATGGCTAAAAAGCACATGAAAAGATGCTCAACATCACTCATTATTAGAGAAATGCAAATCAAAACTACAATGAGATATCACCTCACACTGGTCAGAATGGCCCTCATCAAAAAGTCTACAAACAAATGCTGGAGAGGGTGTGGAGAAAAGGGAATGCTCTTGCACTGTTGGTGGGAGTGTAAATTGATACAGTCACTATGAAAGACGGTATGGAGATTCCTTAAAAAACTAGAACTGAAACCATCATATGACCCAGCAATCCCACTCCTAGGCATATACCCCGAGGAAACCAAAATTGAAAAGGACACGTGTATCCCATTGTTCATTGCAGCACTATTTACAATAGCTAGAACATGGAACCTAGATGTCCTAGAACAATAGCATGTCCTAGATGTTATATAGATGTCCTAGGACAATAGCAACCTAGATGTCCATCGACAAATGAATGGATAAAGAAGTTGTGGTACATATACAGAATGGAATATTTCTCAGCCACAAAAAGTAATGCATTTGAGTCAGTTCTGATGAGGTGGATGAACCTAGAACTTATTATACAGAGTGAAGTGAGTTAGAAAGAGAAAGAGAAATATCACATTCTAATGCACATATACAGAATCTAGAAAAATGGTACTGAAGGATTTATTTATAGGGCAGCAGTGGAGAAACAGACATAGAGAATAGACTTATGGACATGGGGAGAGGGGAGGAGAGGGTGAGATGTATGGAAAGAGTAACATGGAGACTTGCATTACCATATGTAAAATAGATAGCAACAGGAATTTGCTGTATGGCTCAGGAAACTCAAACAGGGGCTCTGTATCAACTTAGAGGGGTGGGATGGGGAAGGAGATGGTAAGGAGGTCCAAAGGGAGGGGATATAAGTATACCTACAGCTGATTTATGTTGAGGTTTGACAGAAAATGACAAAATTCTGTTAAGCAATTATCCTTCAATAAAAAATAAATTTAAAAAAAAAAGACATATGCACTCCAATGTTCATTGCAGCATTATTTACAATATCTCAGACATGGAAACAACCTAAATATCCATCAACACATGTGGATGGGGAAGAGGTGGTACATATATACAATGGAATATTCCTCAGCCATTAAAAGGAACAAAATTGGGTAATTTGTAGAGATATGGATGGACCTGGAGCCTGTTATACAGAGTGAAGTAAATCAGAAAGAAAAACAAATACTGTATACTACTGCATTGATGTGGAATCTAGAAAAATGGTACTGTCCTGGTGTGCTTAGGCACTTAAGGCAGGAATAGAGATGCACATGTAGAGAATGGATGTGTGGACATGGGGTTGGGATGAACTGGGAAACAGGGATTGACATAAATGTGCTACAGTGTGTAAAATAGACAGCTAATGGGAACCTGCTATACAGCACAGGGAGCTCAGCTCAGTGCTCTGTGGTGACCTAGATAGGCGTGATGGGGAGCGGGAGGGAGATCTAAGATGGAGGGGCTATATTATACGTATAGCTGATTCACTTCATTGTACAGCATAGACTAACAGCATTATAAAGCAATTACAGTCCAATAAAAAATTCATACCTTGAATCTTATGGGCTCATAGAGGGGCTGAAAGTGAAAGTGAAGTCATGTCTGACTCTGTGCAATCCCACGGACTGAAGCCACCTGTCTCCTCCGTCCATGGAATTTTCCAGGCAAGAGTACTGGAGTGAGGGCTGGGAAACTGTAAAACACACACAGAGAAAACTAAGTAGTTTTTAAAACATAAGTAATTTATCAGCTCTAGGACAAAATACTAAGTGAATAAGAAAGGAAACATAATAATAGTAGGTGTCTTGGCTCAATAGTGACTATTCCAAAGTCAGAAACTGCAGAAGAGTGAAAACTGTAGTGTAATAAACTGGAAGGGCAGAGGAAGGATAAAGGATGTGAGATAACTCTTTACCACAATAGGAAGTGAATGGACATAGCATTCTGTTTGGAATGAGGAATTTAATACTAAAAGGAATAAGGAAATATGTTTAAAATAGCCCTGAAAGAATAGGACATTGCAACGATGGCCATTCGGGTACCATGGTAAATGACTGAGTGGGTGAGATAGACTCAGGGGGAGCGATGGCTGCTGCTGGGGTCCCAGAGCACCAGCCTCCACGAGAAGCCTCAGGGTTAGGGGTCCAGTGTGGGGTTAGCACCACTGGAAACAATGGGAGGAAGAGAAGAGCTGCCCCCCTGAGCATTCTAACCCAGAGACCCTGAACATGGATCTTCCCCATCCCGGGAAGGTTCTTGGCCTGTCTGGAATAGGGCCCTGCAGGGCAACCTAATTCTAAAAATTGATGGGGAAGACTTACCTTTTTGACCTCCACCACCTTGGCTTGACACTACCATCCTTCCTATATATTCACAAAAAAAAGATTACATTTTGGGTTGAAATCATACTTTCCAAAACAGAAAGTCATGACAAAATCGATATTTGAAGACACCTAACTGACACATAAATGAAGTGATAAATATTTCTGTTGTGCTATGATATTAAACAGATTAAAAGGACTGTGCCCATGAACAATCAGAAGAACGAGAGAGAAGGCGTGCAGGTTGCCCATGCAAGGGTGAAGCGTAAGGGAGATTTGATATTGTCTGAGCTGCAGCTGATGTTTCAAAGACAAGCCAAGCGGTGAGTACTCTAATGGCTGCCCCACAGGTATCAATGCTGGCTGGCACGCTTCCACTCCAGTGACCCATCCCTGGGGTTTGCCTCCATTCCTGAAATGGCCCCCTTTTCACTCAGGCCCCACACTGTCTTCAAAGGCTGAATAAAAAACAAGGTTAGCCAGCATGGAGGAAGTCATTTAATAAGCACTTTCCTGTCCTGGGGACAGATGTGTTTGGATTTCAGTGAAGGAACTGAAATCCCAGCAGCTGAGCTGGAGAAGGCTGCTCCAGAAGCCCGGAGGGAGATGTAGGGGTCTTATGTTTTGTACCGTCTCTTGGCAACCCTCCTGACTGCTGCTGACCTGTGGCAGAGACCCAGCTCCTTTGCAATGGGCCTTGAAGTGATCACATTTCCATCTGTGTCCAGAAGAAAGAGTGTGGTAAAGTCACAGGGACTCACTCCTTGCTTGGGTCACAGAAACACCAGACACCCGCTGAGAATGAAACCCCACACAAAATAGAAATCCATAGGCGTTTTACAGCAGCCATGGTAAATGAGGATTTTTTAAGAAACAAAGTAAGTGCAGATGATTTTTTTTTTAAAAAGAATGTCTGAAATCCTAAGTAAACGGTCTTTGATTTACAATGCCTGTGGATTTTTGGTGTTTTCAACAATAAGCAGGAATACTGAGTTTGGGTTTTTTTTTTCAATAATAAGCAGGAATATTGAGTTTGGGGTTTCTAAAAAAATCATTTTCTAGAAAGTATTTCCACTTTCTCCCTTTTTTGCCCTCTAGATTAGAGCTATGATAAAAAAGGGGACAGAAGAAAGGAACAAATATTTGTAATGTGCTCATTCTGTGTTGGCATGAGCTCAGAAGCTTTGTCTCTATACCAAGTTCCTTCTCACAAATCCAAACCCAGACCTTTGTTTCCTCGTATGCACTGCCAGTAACAAAGAGATTACATTCCATTTATTCACAGAATTCATCTAGGACAACACCATCAGTTCTAACTGTGAGAGCGAATGCGCTTGTCTCTAAGTTATCAATTAAGATTCGTGCTGCGACTCATTTCTCTATTTTGCCTAGTATTTAAAAATCCTCATTATTCGCTGCTCCTCACCTTGCCCAGTGAAAGTTGGCAAGCACTGTTATCCTCACTTAATAACCCATGTTACCCAGGGAATAGCCTGGCTTAGAAGCTATGATACCCAAAGCTCCTGGATAAGCGCTCTGAGTCTCCTGTCTAGACTTGATGAATAATTCACAGATCTAGTTGGTAGAAGTCCAGTCAGAAGTCTGGCAGAGTTGATTGCTTCAGAGCCGTGACATCCAGGGCCCTACTCTTGCCTCATTTTCCTTCTCTCTGGTGCTTCAGCTTAAGGGAAATTCTCTTCTTTCCCTATTTTTTGAAAAGTTAGGAAAGCACAAGATTAAATCCCAGCCCTCTGCTTGGTTGTTCTTTTCACACATTCAGCCAAAAAAGGAATGAAAGTGGGTCATTTGCAGAGATGTGGATGAACCCAGAATCTCTCATATAGGGTGAGGGAAGTCAGAGAAAAACAAATATTGTATATTAATGCATACATGTGGAATCTAGAAAAATGGTACACGTGAACCTATCTCCAGGGCAGGAATACAGACACAGATGTAGAGAATGGAGATTTGGACAAAGGGTGTTGGGGGAAGGGGAGGGAGGACGAATTGGGAGATTAGGATTAACACATATATACACTGCTGCTGCTGCTACTGCTAAGTCGCTTCAGTTGTGTCCGACTCTGTGCGACCCCATAGACGGCAGCCCCCTGGCTCCCCTGTCCCTGGGAGTCTCCAAGCAAGAACACTGGAGTGGGTTGCCATTTCCTTCTTTAATGCATGAAAGTGAAAAGTGAAAGCGGAGTCGCTCAGTCGTGTCCGACTCTTGGTGACCCCATGGACTGCAGCCCACCAGGCTCCTCCGTCCATGGGATTTTCCAGGCAAGAGTACTGGAGTGGGGTGCCATTGCCTTCTCCTATATATATATATACATTACCGTGTGCAAAATAGATAGCTAGTGGGAAGCTGCTGTATAGAACAGCGAGGTCAGCTTGGTGCTCCATGGCTATGGGATGGGGGTGGGAGGGAGATTCAAGAGGGAGAGGATATATCTATACACCATATAGATGATTCTCCTCTCTGTACAGCATAAACTAACACAGCATGGCAAAGCAATTTGTTACTCTTAATAAAAAAAATTTTTAATTAAAGTATTGGGACTTCTAGGACATGGGCATGTCAACTGCCTGTTGGCTTTCAGAACTATTTCTGGCTCTTCCTCTATTCTGTTGTGTACTACAGGCTCCCTTGCCCTCTAGCTTCTGGTAGTTACTTACAGTTAATTGGGCTTCCCTGGTGGCTCAGATGGTAAAGTGTCTGCCTGCAATGCAGGAGACCCCGGTTTGATTCCTGGGCCGGTAAGATTCCCTGGAGAAGGAAACGGCAATCCACTCCAGCACTCTTGCCTGGAAAATCCCATGGACAGAGGAGCCTGATAGGCTACAGTCCATGTGGTCACAAAGAGTTGGACACGACTGAGCGACTTCACTTTCACTTTCACGGTATAAAGTTGGAGGGAGAGAAACAGAAAGACGATCAGATCTTTCTTTCTCTCCCTCTCACCCTTCCTTCCTATGAGTTTCCAGATCCTGGATCCCACTGGTCCCCTCTCCAGGCATCCCTGTGTGGTTCTAGCTCCTGTCAGACAATGGGCTCCCTTCCTCCCCTGTCCCTCCAACCCTGGTGGAGATAGCAGCTTCCAGCTATTACTGACCTGCAGCTTCCTTTGTTTCTCCATTTCTTGCCAGATTTTCTATCACCCTTTTAACCAATTATCTACATTAAATCCCATCTGCCTGAAATATGCAGAAGACTGTTTTCCTGGCTCTATCCTGACAGACACCATTCTTAGTTACAAGCTATAGAAACCAACCTTGACATGTTGGCAAGAAAGAATTTTTTTTATGGAAGATACTGGAGAGATCAAAGGATCTCTGGGAGGACTGGAGAGCCAGGCTCAGAAACTGCAAGGGAAGGAGCAATGCTCAAAAATCTTCAAGTGACATTGTGTGGGTGCAGGCGTGCTGGAGGTCTTGGGTCCTGCCATGTGCCACCACCAACACTGGGTGTTGGAAGGTACCATTTGAATTGTTGTCTCTGCTCCCATCTCTCAACAGAATCAACTCTAGGCCTTTCCTACTTCTCTATGACATTTGCTTCCAATTTAGAGAGAGTAGAGATAGATAAATCTGATGGTCAATGCCCAGGTCATGTGCCCACTTGTGGCCACAAAAGTACCTGACATTTTCCATTCCTATCATGCGAGATGGGCTCTTTTTAGGCAGAATTCCCTAAATACAGGAGAGAGACTTGGCAGCCGGAGAGACCTTGAGGGAATGAGTGATAGTTGGTCAGTTGTGTGTGACTGTTTGAGACCCCATGGACTGTAGCATGCTGGGTTCTTTTGTCCATGGAATTATCCAGGCAAGAACACTGGAGTCGGTAGCCATTCCCTTCTCCAGGGGATCTCCCCAACCCAGTGATTGAACACAGGTCTCCTGCATTGCAGACAGATTCTTTACCATCCGAGTCACCAGGGATGTTTACTATTAAGAGACATTTCTAAGTATAAAGACAGATCAACTTAAAAAGTATCCACAGATAGATGCTTGACTTAATCTTATAATCTATAGATAATACATTAGAATATGTAATGAATCCATACACCTTTTCCAAAGGAATACCTGAGACAGAAGTAACAATAAAGTTATAAATGACAATCATCAATCAGATGAAATAATTTAGATGAAGCTTCTCTCTCTTGAAGAGATGCGGACTGGGCAGATTCAAATGTAAGTAGTTTCTTTGGGAGCTATGGAAATCCCTGGAATCACTGGTAAGGAAGTGGAGAAAGAAAGATAAGAAGTGAGTGAGTGACAGTTGCTCAGTCATGCCTGACTCTTTGCAACCCCATGCAGCCTGCCAGGCTCCTCTGTTTGAGGACTTCTCCAGGCAAGATTACTGGAGTGGGTTGCCATTTCCATCTCCAAAGATAAAGAAGGGAGTGTAAATTATCCATTGAGTTATTGCTCTGGGGTAACTGGATCTAAATCCTCTAGGGAGAACATGGAGCCAGTGTAGAAGACATGCCTCAGAGTCATCCCAGGCACTGGAAGCTGAGGTTTTCTATACCAACTATATATCCCATGCCACTGAGAGCTGCTGGGGTGGTGCTTAAATTTTCCTGCACTCATATGCAAACTGAGTGGACCTAATCAGACAGAGAAAAGCTTCAGGCAAATAAAAGCTTCCAGGGAGAGGAGTTAAAAGTTGGGCAGGTGTAAGCTGAAAAAGTAAGGGAGAAATGATGTAACAGGGACCCAGCCCCATCTGCTATGGGGGTAAGATGAATATAAAGGTCCACGAGGCACTGCTCAGCATTGAAGATACCGCAGTATCTATGACGGAAGCATTCCTGACTTCGCGACACTGGTGGTCTCAAGACATGGGAGCAGGAAAGCACAATACAGTGGGGACGAGAGCAGTAATAGAGGCCGCCTACACAGCTAGGGGTGGACCTCGGGCCGCTGAGACCCAAGAGGGCAAAGACAGTATCCTACTCATTTTTGCATCTCCATTGTCTACGATGGTACCTAGTCTGTATATGCTTTCTGACTCAGTACCGACCTGTCAGATGCACTCTTGGTGTGTTATATTCACTGTTTCTGTTTCGCGTTATAACCCAACAACCTAGGAGTGTCAAGGTACTCATGATTATTCCTGAACATCTGACTACCCCCAGTCATTCTTCTTATATGAAAGTGAAAGTGGAGTTGCTCAGTCACGTCCGACTGTTTGTGACCCCATGGACTGTAGCCTGCACCAGGCTCCTCCATCCATGGAATTTTCCAGGCAAGAGTACTGGAGTGGGTTGCCATTTCCTTCTTGATGTAATTTCCCTAAAAGTTTTGCCTACACAATGTGCCTCATTTCCAAGCCTGGGCTATCCCTATCAGAGAACTTAGCCTCTGGATGGTCACTGGCAACTCATTCTCATGTATCTTCAGAAACTAAGCTCTTGGAAAGCAGGAAATATATCAGTTGTGTTTCACAATGTACACTCCATGTCCAGGCTAGTGCTGGCACATTCTGTATGTACAAGCTTCATTTACGTCAGTGATTTTTTGGATGACTTGAATAAATGAATAAAGGTTATAGATGTTGAGTAATGACCAGTTGCACATCTAAGACATGGCAGAAGTGAGACTTGAACTGCAGTCTGTCTGACCCCCAAATATCTCCTATATTTTGCTGCACATTAAGCAACTTACCTGTCCATGGCAACTAGAAAATTTAACTTGGCTTAAAGGAGAGTATTCTGAGGTCAAAAGTAATGGGATAGGAAGTGTGTAAGAACTTATTATAATCATCAGGCTGAGGTATTATCAAGCAAAACTCTGGACCCAAAGTTGGAAGAAGGTTCTTAGAGGATTTGACAGGAATAGACAATCTTTAAAATTCCCAGAAATGAGAACACTCTTTAACACCATACACAAAAATAAAACAGATTAAAAACCTAAATGTAAGGCCTGATACTATGAAACTCTTTGAGGAAAACATAGGCAGAACACTCTGACATAAGTTGTAGCAATATCCCTTTGGATCTGTCTCCTAGAGTAATGGAATAAAAACAAAAATAAACAGGACTTAACTAAGCTTGTAAGATTTTGCACAGCAAAGGAAATCATTAAAAAAACAAGAAAATACACAGAATTGATAAAATATTTGCAAATGATGTGACCAAGGGGTTAATGTCCAAAATATACAAACAGCTTTTGCAGCTCAATATCAAAAAACCCAACCCAAAAATGAGCAGAAGACCAAAATAGACATTTCCCCAGAGATGCCATACAGCTGGCTAAGAGGCACATGAAAAGATGCTCAACATCACTAATTATTAGAGAATGCAAATCAAAACTACAATGAGCTATCACCTCACACTAATCAGAATGGCCATCATCAGAAAAAAAAAAAAAAAAAAGTTAAAAAAAAAAACTAGTAGTAGAACTACCATATGACCCAACGATGCCATTCTGGGGCATATAGGTGAAGAAAACCATAATCTGAAAAGATGCATGCCCCCAGTGTTCATTGCAGCGCTATTCACAACAGCCAAGACATGGAAGCGGTCTAGATGTGCATCAACAGATGAATGGCTAGAGAAGATGTGGTGCATATATACAGCATACTATTACTTGGCCATAAAAAAAATGAAGTAATGCAATTTGCAGCAACGTGGATGGACCTATAGATTATCATACTAAGTGAAGTTAAGAGACAAATATCGTATGATATTGCTTACACACAGAATCTAAAAAAAATGATACAAATGAATTTATTTATAACACAGAAACAGACTCACAGATCTTGGAAACAAATTCATGGTTAGCAAAACGAAAAAGTAGGGCAGAGGGATACATTGGGAGTTTGGGATTAAAATATATACATATTTATATGTAAAATAAACAGGCACAAAGTAGATAAACTGCATGGCACAGAGAACTATACTCAATATCTTGTAATAACCTATAATGGAAAAAAATCTAAAAAAGAATATGTATACGTATACATATATATAACTGAATCACTTTTCTGTACACCTGAAACAAACATTATAAATCAACAATATTGAAATAAAAATTTAAAAATTTTAATATCATACCTTTTTTAAAAAGTAAAATTGGTGATCTTATTGGAAGGGAGAATATGGGAGGAAGGAGAGGCAGAACATTCTCTGCAGGATAGGGAGATACTTGAAGGAGGCAGAAGTCTGGACAGTGGCAGTAGATATGGAGGAGACAGTATCAGAGCATATACACACTGCTATATATAAAATAGAGAACCAACAAGGATCTACTCTATAGCACAGGGAACTCTGCTCAATAGTCTGTAAAATCCTAAATGGGAAAAGAATTTGAAAACAAAGAGATACACGTATTGCTGACTGTACACCTGAAACTAAGGCACTGTTAATCAACTATAGCTCCAATATAAAATAAAAATTTTTTAAAAAGATTTTACCATTCCAAGGTTTTATACTTAATCTCTAGGTAAAAATGCCCCCTCTAACATCAGTAACAATTGACATCGTTAGCTTACCACACCGATTTTAAAATATTGGAAATAAAGTGATGGTAAGGCACCTGATCCATCTTTTGTTGCTCCTTTAGGCACTGCAGAAAAAGTCATCTCCAACTTCTGCATGTCAGACGTACGTGGAACCACGTTCAAAATCAGAGGAAGAGGGAGGTATAGTTTTGAAATCTTCAGTCAGAGCAATTCTTCTGCCTTATTTATCATGTTCTCATTCTTTCCTTTTGGCAGAATCGAAAACTTGCATCCTCCATGCATGCACTTCCCACACTTTCTTGACTCTAAAATGGCCAAGCAGCAGCGTAAATTTAATAACAGCTTTTGGTTTGTGGGGGTTGGGAGGGAAAGTGCTCCATAAAATGTCCAAAATGTGGCCCCAAGAAAGTCTTGGAAGTAACAGACAACACATGTAATTAAATATAAAATCTTCAAGTACTATTAGTGAGAAGCCTAGATATTTTGTCCAAATGTGACTACTAGATATAACTACAAAATAGCGGGAACAACAAAAAGAGTTTCACAGTAATTACAATTTTGAAGAAATAAACATGCATTTTAAAATTTCCTTGAAGCATGTAGACTATTTGGATTTGTTTCTGAAAACTGATAAATTGAAAAATTAATAGACTAATCAATATTTAAATATATAATAAAACAGGTGTTTTGACCATCAGTGTAAACTTTCTTGGTAAAAACTGAAGTGAAGTGAAGTCACTCAGTCGTGTCCGACTCTTTGCGACCCCATGGACTGTAGCCTATCAGGCTCCTCCGTCCATGGGATTTTCCAGGCAAGAGTGCTGGAGTGGATTGCCATTTCCTTCTCCAGGGGATCTTCCCGACCCAGGGATCGAACCTGGGTCTCCGGCATTGAAGGCAGACACTTTACCGTCTGAGCCACAAAGGAAGCTAGATCTAATTTCTATGTTAACTCTTTGATTTCTGGAGGAAAAAAATGTCTGTGCGCCATCACCTTTTAAATGGAAATCCATAAATGCAAAACATCAGATTAACTGTTCATTAGTCACCTTTTGACTCAATCGCTGATTCAGAAATTCAGAAGTGGAACACTGGGTTGTAGTCATCTAGTTCTTGCTGCTTCATTATAACGGTCCAGCCAAGCCCACCCACAGTGCCCACCAACAGAGCTAGACAGGCAGTCAAAGGAGAACACTTTTCTCAAAGGATCAGCACCTGATGAACCCCTCAAGTATCTCACTCTATAATCTGAGATACCACAGGGAGAATTAAAACCAGGAGAAAGACATTGAATGTATATACCAAATTAAGAGAAGGTGTGGAAGAAAAACAAATACTTCTGCTTTATTGACTATTCCAAAGCCTTTGACTGTGTGGATCACCACAAACTCTGGAAAATTGTTAAAGAGATGGGAATACCGGACCACCTGACCTGCCTCTTGAGAAATCTGTATGCAGGTCAGGAAGCAACAGTTAGAACTGGACATGGAACAACAGACTGGTTCCAAATAGGAAAAGGAGTACGTCAAGGCTGTATATTGTCACCCTGCTTATTTAACTTATATGCAAAGTACATCATGAGAAACGCTGGGCTGGATGAAGCACAAGCTGGAATCAAGATTGTCAGAAGAAATATCAATAACCTCAGATATGCAGATGACACCACCCTTATGGCAGAAAGCAAAGAACTAAAGAGCCCCTTGAAGAAAGTGACAGAGAAGAGTGGGAAAAGTTGGCTTAAAGCTCAACATTTAGAAAACTAAGGTCATGACATCTGGGTCCCATCACTTCATGGCATATAGATGGGGAAACAGTGGAAGACTTTATTTCTGGGGGCTCCAAAATCGCTGCAGATGGTGACTGCAGCCATGAAATTAAAAGATGCTTGCTCCTTGGAAGGAAAGTTATGACCAACCTAGATAGCATATTAAAAAGCAGAGACATTACTTTGCCAGCAAAGGTCTGTCTAGTCAAGGCTATGGTTTTTCCAGTAGTCATGTATGGATGTGAGAGTTGGACTATAAAGCAAGCTGGGTGCTGAAGAATTGATGCTTTTGAACTGTGGTGTTGGAGAAGACTCTTGAGAGTCCCTTGGACTGCAAGGAGATCCAACCAGTCCATCCTAAAGGAAATCAGTCCTGAATATTCACTGGAAGGACCGACGTTGCAGCTGAAACTCCAATACTTTGGCCACCTAATGCAAAGAACTGACTCATTGGAAAAGACCCTGATGCTGGGAAAGATTGAAGGCAGGAGAAGGGGACAACAGAGGATGAGATGGTTGGATGGCATCACCGACTCAATGGACATGAGTTTACTAACTCTGGGAGTTGGTGATGGACAGGGAGGCCTGGTGTGCTGCAGTCCATGGGGTCGCAAAGAGTCAGACACAACTGAGCAACTGAACTGAACTGTGGAAGAAAAACACTAAGATCAAGAATACAGCGATACAGCAGGGGTCGGTGGGGGCAGATATATGGCAGAAACCAACACAAAATTGTAAAGCAATTATCCTCCAACTAAAAATATTTTATAAAAGGATAAACAAGCAAAAAAACACACGCCCAAACTTTACATCATGGAGACTAAGACTAGAAAATACCCTGATATTCTGTTGCCTCCTCTTTTGCCCATAGCTGAGCCCTAATCAACCTCAGGGCCAGAAGCACACTCAGACCCATCTTAACGTATTTCCTCAAAAAACCACTCCAAACAATGGGAAATAGAACCAAGACAGAATTCTTTGCCCGCACCCCTGCCGCTGATATCTCCCATTTATCTTGTATCCGGGCTACACTGAGCTACTCACCATCCTGAAGTGTGCCAGGCAGCTTCAAGCATCTGTGCCTTTGTTTCTTCTGTTTCCTCCATCTGTAGATATTTTTGTGTCCTATGTGGCTCTACACGCAAAAAAATTCCTGTTTTATGAGGCAAGCCCCATTCATATCCTCTAACCATAATTAATTGTTAATAGGTGTTCCTTTATTTCAAGAGTTCCAGCTAGAGGGGCCTAAAGGATCTAGAAGAAAAAGTTTACCAAATAATGAAAGTAATCATTATATATAACATTTATATATATAATACATTTCAGCCCAAACACAAAGCTGAAGAGGAAAATAATGATGAGATTTATGAACCAGAATTTCTTTCCCCATTTTGTTTATAAAGCTATAGCTTCTACTAAAAACATATAAAAGTTTAGGGTAAGCCTGGATTCCTATTGTAAAATGTAATAAGGATAGAAATTCAAGCATAATATCACTTTGTTTTGAGCTATAAAAATTCTATCAAGGCAGAACATCTTACCTTACAAAAGTTACTTCAAAAGTTAACAAATATTCCCATTCAGTCAATCCCACCCTGGGCCAACACCCAGAATTATAAGAGGAACTTTTGAAGAGTATGGATTTCTTGGCTTCATTCATGGCCTGTGAGCCAGCATTTTGGGGGAATGGGTCCAAGAATCAGTATTTTATAAAGGCTCCCCTAGGAGAAGGCAATGGCACCCCACTCCAGTATTCTTGCCTGGAAAATTCCATGGATGGAGGAGCCTGGTAGGCTGTAGTCCATGGGGTCGCTAAGAGTTGGACACAACTGAGCGACTTCCCTTTCACTTTCCACTTTCATGCATTGGAGAAGGAAATAGCAACCCACTCCAGTGTTCTTGCCTGGAGAATCCCAGGGATGGGGGAGCCTGGTGGGCTTCCGTCTATGGGGTCGCACAGAGTTGGACACAACTGAAGCGACTTAGCAGCAGCAGCAGCAGGTGAACTGAAGAACAATCAGGTTTACTGACTTAACTGATGGTTTTAATAATTGTCTGAGCTGGGCATGTCAGTAAATGTTCTTTACAAGGACACATCAATAAACATAAGCATTTGCAGGGGGGTCACAATATCTGAATTGCATTTATGATGTCAGTTTCAGGAAAGATACGGGCACCAAGCTTGCTTTGTTTGCTACTTTGGCATTGTAGTGATGGGAGAAAAAGGACTGGAAAAAGTTTTAAGTCTCTAGCAAATTCCTAAAGAATGAAATGCTGACTGAGCTTAAAAGAAATGTTTCATGGCTGTCTTCAGTCTAAACAAGAAAATATTTGGGGGCAAAACTTTGTTAAAATTCACTTTGACTGATTTATCCAACCATGAGTGAAGACTGTTTTTTCACACTTTAAAAGGCAGTGTGAAACTCTGTTTTTCTTTTATTTTTCACATGTCAATCACCAAAAGAGCTTAGTTTGTAAGACTTTTGTTACATGACGACTACATCTTCTTAAATGAGAGAAGAACTTGGTTATGTTCAAAGAAATAAAAATTAATAGTAATAGAGTTTCTAAAAATTAGAATCCCTGCAGATCTAATTTACTGCTGATTTGGGGCTAATAATTCATATCGTAAAATAAAGGGAGATGTGAACCTAGTAGGCTCCATTAATTGGATGTTTCCTGACAATTCTCTAAGTGCTACTCTATGGGTAATCTATACATACCTGGTGATTAGTCCACTGTTTATATGTTTTCTTGTGTGCATGCCGCAGTGGGAACCGAGGACACTAGGGATCCAAGTGAATCCTTAATGAACCTTCATAGAAAATGATAAATGCATCTGACTTTTCACATATTAAACTTATCATAGCCTTGAATACAGTGTGGCTGGTAGGTTATAAGAACACCAAAGTGCATTTAAGGAGAATATTTGAAATTGTGTTGCAAACCATACATTTTCATGAATCTCCTTTCTGGGCTCTTTTGTTGTATTTGAGAAGTAAGCTCAGAGGCAAAAATAATACACCAGTTTCCTGGATCCAATCAATAAAAATAGACTTTAACTGTCCCTATAAAGTGTCAATCTGCCTTTTAGGCTATGATAAAGTTGACAGTACTCAGGAAAGCTGATTTAAAAACCATGGCTGTGCTAAGCATGAATAATACTACAATACTGAAATTCTTCTGGTTCCTTACATAAGAATTCACAGCTCTCACAATGCATGAATATGGTTTCCAGAGTAAAGGTAAAGTTGCAACACTCACAATCAGCTGGGCAGGCAAGCAGCTCTGGGCTGTTTTCCGTCTTTGCTCTGAGGCTGTGTAGTGCAGACCACGTCAGTAAAGAAAGGCCTTACTGGGCCAGGTTGTATTTTCCAAAAATGGCCATGTTAGTATTTTCAGTCCCATATGCTCTCGTAGAACTTGCTACTTGCCCAGCAAGAGATAGAGTTCATTTTACCTTTTTTCCCTTGATGAACAGAATGTGAAGAAAGTGATCTCGGTAACTTTGGAGGTTGACACAGCTTTCACCCAACTCTCTCTTGGGACACTCACCTTTGGAACCTGGTCACCATATTGCGGGGAAGATGAGCAGCTGTATGGAAGGGCCACATGGAGGTTTTCCAGCCACATCCCAGACAACAGACAACAGTCAGCGTCAGCTGCCAGACACGTGAGTGCCCTTCAGATGATTCTGCCTTCAGCCTTCCAGTCATCCCACCTGATGTCCAGTAAAACAGAGACAAAATGTCTCTATCACACCGTGACTCCGCCCCACCCAAACTGCAAATCTGTGAGCAAAATAAACCCTATCATTAAGCCACAGGAGTGGTTTGTTTTGCAGCAACTGGAATACCTATCAAGTGTCTTGATTCTATTTCATCTTCTATCAACAATTGAAGTCACTTTCATCAGGAAAACAATAACTATTTAATAATGATTCTGTCTACAATGATTCATATATTCTGGTAACTGCTGTTTGTCTGCTATGCATTTGGTCACTGTTGGACTGACATCATATGAGACAGCTCTGTGTGTGCAACTTGGACAGTGCAAATTTATTTAAAAATTATAAAATTAATTCATACTCATGATTCAAAATTCAAACTGTACAGATTTTTAGTAAAGAAAAAGTCCCATTTTGTTAACTTCTTCTCCATCTCACATCTTTTCGAGGTAACCATACCAAATCCAGTGTGTATCCCTGCAGACCCTTCCCTGCTTTTCTTTACCTTTACACATACACACTCACTCACTCATAAATATGTATCTTGAACATCCTCCCGCGCCGCCCAGAGATGATGGTTTCTTTTTAGTATGTTGTTGAAGCACTATCATACATAATACTGATGATAATTATGATCAGGACATAAGGATAAATGTTGATGCTTTTGAACTATGGTGTTGGAGAAGACTCTTGAGAGTCCCTTGGACTGCCAGGAGATCCAACCAGTCCATCCTAAAGGAAATCAGTGCTGAATATTCATTGGAAGGACTGATGTTGCAACTGAAATGCCAATACTTTGGCCACATGATGCGAAGAACTGACTCACTGGAAAAGACCCTGATGCTGGGAAAGATTGAGGGCAGGAGGAGGAGGGGACCGCAGAGGATGAGATGGTTGGATAGCATCACCAACTCAATGGACATGAGTTTACTAACTCTGGGAGTTGGTGATGGACAGAGAGGCCTGGTGTGCTGCAGTCCATGGGGTCATAAAGAGTCAGACACGACTGAGTGACTAAAGTGAACTAAACACATGTACTGTGGAAATATATGTATGTGCACAAAGACACATGGGCATATATAGATCTTCACTGAGGAATCTTCATACATAATGGGCTTCCCTGGTGGCTTAGTGGTAAGGAACCCACCTGCCAGTGCAGGAGACAGGGATTCTATCCCTGTGTCAGGAAGATGCCCTAGAGAAGGAAATGGCAACCCACGGCAGTATTCTTGCCTGAAGAATCCCATGGACAGAGGAGCCTGTTGAACTTTTGTCCATGGGGACACAAAAGAGTCAAATACGACTTAGCGACTAAACAATGGCAACTACATACATAATAAATATTTTCTTTAAATAGGACTGGTGGGAGGGTTAGCGGGAGATGAGGAAGAAAGTATAAATAATGAAAGCATGTATAAAATAGATACACATGCTTTAAAGCACAGGATTCTTAGCTTCGTGCTCTGTGATGAACTAGATGGGTAGGATTTAAGGGTGGGTGGGAGGGAGTTCCAAGAGGGGGGTGATACATGTATACACATGCTGATTCACTTCATTGTACAGCAGAAACAACATTATAATGCAATTCTACTCCAATCAAAAAATAAAACTATGCTTTAGAGGAAAAAAAGATAGGATTCCAGGCTTTGTTTTCTGTCAGTGGAAGAAAAATCATACCTGCAAGGTGGCTGCCACCAAAATTAACCAGCTACCCAGATAAATATAAGCAGCTTACACATTTTAGGCCTAAAAGACCCAAGAAGCATGATAATGATCAGGTCGGGGACAAAAGCATTCCTGGAGAGCAAAACTATGGACATTATTTAACCATCATAACATGCGCCAGGTTTCGGGTCACTGACAATAATTATGATTTGTAGAATGATAGATGTCAGCATGGCACTTCCCCAATTCCATCTGTCCTTAAAATACAAATGCTTCCCAGAGTAGATTTATCTTTTCAATTAACCTTCCTGTGGGTGCCAAGAAATTCTTTTGGGTTAGGCTGGTATGAAGGAGATGAATGATAGTGGTATTGGTGTTGATTTACTCACCAGTTATTCTTTAGGGCTGTTCCCTTCCAGTGCTGGGCTAACAAATGAATATTTAGTTGAATATTCTTTTTTTTTTTTTTGAAATCTTTTTCTGAGTTTTTGAAATTTCAGGAAATGTTGAGAAACCCTGTTCTGTTTCTATGAAAAAAATTAGGGTATTATAAACAATGGTGTGGCTTTTGTGAGAGGCATACTCACCACTGAAAAGTAGATATCCTGTGATTCCTTGCTTCTGAGACATACCAGGAATTTCCAACACTGAAAAAATGTAGCCATCATTCTCATAGTATTTCCAAAATCAAAGGTACTGGGAAAATGCAAAAAAGTCAGGAGGAAGCCATGTATTCCCCTGTAGAAATAAAAAAATAAATAAAATTAAAGGAATGCCTAAGAAAATTTTTAGCATGCCATGGCTTTTGCAGATCAGCAAAACAAATTATTAAGAAATCTTAAGAGTGGAAAAAAATCAAAGCAAGGCACATTACAAAAGTGCAAGAGTGAGTCAATATTAGTAAAAATCTATTAATATAATTCACTAAGTTATAAGCCAAAAAATAAAAATGACTTTCTTCTCCTTCTCATCATACCACTCTTCCCTTTCTGACCTATTCAGCCCAAAAGCCAGCATCTAGGGCCAGGAATAGATGGGTGTAGATTAGCTCTTGAGTGCTGCAAGAAGGGCAAACACAGGGGAGGCAGCAGCGGTGCTAAACAGAAGACTGGTTTTATACAAGAATTTTATCACATATGTAACACTCTTAAGGATAATAAAGGTCAGACTTCTTACTCTCAGAGGATGGATATTCAAATCTGGAAAGGCAGAAACCTCAAACTACTGAGTTGGATTAAAGTAAAAGTATCACTATAAAGAAGCACAAGCTGGAATCAAGATTGCCGGGAGAAATATCAATAACCTCAGATATGCAGATGACACCACCCTTATGGCAGAAAGTGAAGAGGAACTAAAGAGGCTCTTGATGAAGGTGAAAGAGGAGAGTGAAAAAGTTGGCTTAAAGCTCAGTATTCAGAAAACAAAGATCATTGGCATCTGGTCCCATCACTTCATGGCAAATAGATGGGGAAACAGTGGAAACAGTGGATGACTTTATTTTTGGGGGGCTCCAAAATGACTGCAGATGGTGATTGCAGCCATGAAATTAAAAGATGCTTACTCCTTGGAAGGAAAGTTATCACCAACCTAGATAGCATATGCAAAAGCAGAGACATTACTTTGCCAACAAAGGTCTGTCCAGTCAAGGCTATGGTTTTTCCAGTGGTCATGTATGGATGTGAGAGTTGGACTGTGAAGAAAGCTGAGCGCCAAAGAATTGATGTTTTTGAACTGTGGTGTTGGAGAAGACTCTTGAGAGAGTTCCTTGGACTGCAAGGAGATCCAACTAGTCCATTCTAAAGGAGATCGGTCCTGGGTGTTCTTTGGAAGGACTGATGCTAAAACTGAAACTTCAGTACTTTGGCCACCTCATGCGAAGAGTTGACTCATTGGAAAAGACCTTGATGCTGGGAGGGATTGGGGGCAGGAGGAGAAGGGGACGACAGAGGATGAGATGGCTGGATGGCATCACCGACTCAACGGACGTGAGTCTGAGTGAACTCCAGGAGTTGGTGATGGACAGGGAGGCCTGGCGTGCTGAGATTCATGGTGTCGCAGAGTCAGACACAACCGAGCGACTGAACTGAACTGACTGATCACTATAAAATCATGGCTTTCAATATATGGATGGATGGATGAGTGAGTGAGTGAGCGAAGTCGCTCAGTCGTGTCCGACTCTTTGCGACTCCATGGACTGTAGCCTACAAGGCTCCTCTGTCCGTGGAACTTTCCAGGCGAGAGTACTGGAGTGGGTTGCCATTGATAGATACAGATATTAATAACATAGAGAACCACACAGACATAAGAGAGTGTACATATATAGGAATTTACGTATATTCTTTAGCTCAGTCCACTGAGAAGGATGTGAAGCAGTGAAACCCTTCAAATCAGAGAGAATTCCTTAGAGATCAACTCTTGGTTTCTAAGTAGCATTTTCTTCTAAGAGGGACCAGAGCTTCTTGGGAAAATGGCTGATTCTAGGGCTGGAGAAAGCAGAACACAAAACAAACTGGAGCATTTTCTTACACCAGAGAATCATTTGGAATTACTCACACCATGAAGGGGATATACTAAAAGGACATAGAATGCCAATTTGAGAAGATCCATGGGTCAAATCTGGGTAAACTGACATCAAAAAGGTAATTTTAGTAACAAATCATAACATGGCAAATTAAATGTTAAAACATAGGTTCATACTAATAAATGAATACAACTTTGACGATGAATGGATTTTTATACCCTTCCAAAGTAACTTTCCATAAAATAAAATTATTCAGTAGGGAAAGGAATAATAAGTTTATAGGAGAGAAACCTGACAGATAACATCTTAATCAACTGATCAAATTGAACATCATTGGTAATGGGACAAATCAAAATCATGTATCACATGATAAGATACAATGCAAAGAACACAGCATTCCTTCTGTGAGATTTCCAGCTCTGATGCATAAGCTGAATGTAATCATGGGGAAATATCAGACAATCTAAAATTGAGAATAACCTACAAAATAATTGGCCCATAATTTTCAAAACTGTCAAGGTCAATAAAGCCTAGGAAAAGACTGAACCACTGTTCCATATTGAGGAGACCAAGGGGACATGATAAGTAAGTGCAAATACAAGTATTTTCTTTAATAACAGCTTCATGAAGATAAAATTCATAACACATAAATTTCACCCTTATAAAGTACACACTTTGATGTTCTTTTTATGTTCAGAGATGTGCAACCATCACCACCACTTAAAAACACTTTTATCACCCCAAAAAAGAAGCCTTGTGCCCAGTAGTAGTCACCCCTATTCCCTCTCCCAATATCCCCCAATCCCTAGGAACACTAATCTACTTTCAGTCTACGGATTTTCCCATTCTTGGCCTTTCATATAAATGGAATCACATAATATGTGATCTTTTGTATTAATATAGTAACTGGCTTCTTTCATTGAGCATAATATTGTCACTCAGAGGTAGAGCATATGATTGCACTTCATTCTTTCTTTTGGCTGAATAAAATTCCATTACATGGAGCTAACACATTTTGTTTATCTATTCATCAATTGATAGACATCTGGGGTTGTTCCCATTTTTGGACTGTTATGAATAATGCTGCTATAAATGTGTGTATACTTTTTTGTATGGGTAGCATGTGATTCTGAACTGGGTATTATCGGGATGTGGTTGGAACATATGACAGAACTTGAATGGAATCTACATATTAGATGTTAGCAATGTTTCAGTGTTTAGTTTTGGTGGCTGTATTTTGATAATGCAAGAGAATATTTCTGGTTTGTAGGAAATATACACAAGGTACTTAGAGTTTGTGAATATTGTGTCAGCCAAACTCTCAAATGGTTCCAGAAAAATAGTTATTTGTATTATAGTCACAACTCTTCTCTAAATTTGCAATTGTTTCTAGAGAAAGAGAGCTCACGAGGGAGAGATCACATTCATATAAACAGATACTAAAATATATTTGATAAAATTCAGAAATTATTCTTTTAAATTGTAAAAATAGCTGAATAAATTGACATTTACTTAGCAAATGCATATTTGTTTTGATACATATCTCAAACAAAAGCCAGCATCATGCTTAATAATTAAACATTAAGGTATTCCTAATAAAGTCACAAACAAGGATGTCCATTATCACCGCTATTATATACCATTGTCCTTGAATTTCTAGCTAGCACAATAAGACAAAAATAGATATGAAATTCAAATATAAGTTAAAAAACATTTCAAATGAGTATGAATGCTTAGTAAGCTCACCAGTTAAATAACACATACACACACACAAAAATAATTTTTCTATAAATCAAGAATAATCTGATAGAAGACTTAGATAGAATCTGATAGAATGCATCTGATAGAATGCATCTACTTATAATGAAATAAAAAGCCAAAAAGCAAATAAACTGAGAAAATTGGGGGAGATAAATATTCTTTGCACTAAAATAACTACTCCAAGCCATTAAGAAAAAATAAAAATGCCCTAGTAGAAAAATGGAAACTGGTATGAAAAGTTAATTCTCCAAAAGAAGATGGCAATAGACAAGTGAAAAAAATGTTCACTCTCTTATTAAAATGCAAATTAAAACAACAAAATATTACTTGTTTTTGTTCTTCAAACTGTCAAAAATTTTTATGAGTGCAAGTGTGTAGAGAAATCGGTATTCTTGCTGTTGCTGATAATACATCCACATTAGTACAGTATTTCTAGAAGACAATATGACTTATACAAACTAAATTTTAAATATTATATCTTTTAGTCCAGTAATTTCACTTCTAGGAATTCACTTTAACAAAAAATGTAAATATATTTATGTTCTTGATTCATAGACATAGAAAACAAACTTATGGTTACCGAAAGGGAAAGAGTGTGGAAGAGGGATGGATTAGGAGTTTGAAATGAATAGATTTACACTACCTTATATAAAATAGATAAGCAATAAGGATTTACTGTATAGCCTCAGACGGTAAAGAATCTGCCTGCAATGCAGGAGACCAGGGTTCAATCCCTGGGTTGGGAAGATCCCCTGGAAAAGAGAATAGCAACCCACTCCAGTATTCTTACCTGGAGAATCCCATGGACAGAGGAGCCTGATGGGCTAGAGTCCGTGGGGTGGCAAAGAGTCTGATGTGACTGAGTATACAGCAAATACATAAGGAACTATATTCAATATCTTATAATAACCTATAATTGAAAAGAATCTGAAGAATATATATATATATATCGACATATATATATAACTGAATCACTTTGCTGTACAAATTAACAATACTGTAAATCAACTATAATTCAATAATTTTTTTAAAAATTTAGCTTCATGGATGTTTATTAAAGCATTAATCATAATGACAAAAAAATCACAACCTAAATGTCCAACAGCAGAGGACTAGTTGACTAGTCTGTAAAATTTTGATATGACTATAAAAATGTTATATGAAACATGTTCACAGAGGACTGTTCAGCATTATTGCAAAATGCCATCCATAATACATATCCATCCCTATGCTATAAATAATTGGTTTATACATATCAACCTGTTAATAATGGTCATTTTGCTTGTTCACATTTTCCACTTTTCCCAAAATTTATTTCTATAACCAGAGAAGTCATCACATCTTCTTTAAAAAGAAAAAAAAAGAAAAAGGTCCAGAAGTGTTAGATAAGTCAATAACATGCAGTGAGAAAAAACAGAGCTTTTTCTTTTTAAAAACTTTTTATTTTGTATTGGAGTATAGATGATTAACAAACCATGTTGTGACAGTTTCAGGTGAACAGCGAAGGGACACAGCCATACATACATAAGTTGTCCATTCCCCCCCAGACTCCCTCCCATCCAGGCTGCCACATAACATTGAGCAGAGTTCCATGTGCTATACAGTAGGTCCTTGTCGCTTATCCATTTTAAACATAGCAGTATGTACATGTCCATCCCCAAATCCTCAGCTATCCCTTCCCCGCATCCTTTTCCCTGGCAACCATAAGCTTGTTTTCCAAGTCTGTGAGAATAACAGGGCTTTTTCTTATCAACCAAGTTCGGCTCTGGATCTGAAGTCTCAAGTGACTGCCAACCAACCACAACTGAGGCCTCTCTGGAAGAAGTGGAGGTAGGTCATAAGCCCACTTTACATTTTGATATTTGGACAAAGCTTGGAATGTTGTGTTCAGCTAGGAGAGGTACACAAAAGTACAGTTTTCTGGAGAGTCTGGTTTTCTCCCTCTGGGAGAGAACCAGAGGATTCTACAATTAACAGCCAAAGGAGATGAAGAGCTTTAATCCACTGAAAAGAAGAATTAAGGGGAAGATGTAAAATGCTCTTCAAATTTTCCAAGTGGCTATCATGAGAAAGAGAGATTTGATTCATTATCCTAGTGGTTCCAAAAACAGAACAAGAACCAATGCACAGAAATTTCCCAGATAGTATCTGGGGAAAACTGTAAGATGGAACGTGCTTTCTAACTCTCCAGCTTCTCCATCCACTTAGGCTTCCAAGTCTTCTTTTGCTACGCCTCTTCCATGACCTACTGAATATCCAATGTTAATAATTTGTTACTAATGGCAGAAGACCTACGGGTGATTTGTGATAGAGTGGTATAATATGCTTGCAAATTAATATAATCTGATGAATGATTATATTCCATATTGGTGGGAATTTATTGGAGGAGGAATCCTCCTGAAATTCATTGACAGGTAAATGAGCGTGAATGCAACCATGTATACTCTCCTTGAACCCAATGAATGAGAACAAATCAAAAGCTCTGACCTTCCTATCTGATTCTCATTCATCAGGCTTACACTCGAGATGGCAATCTTAGGCTGCCTTCCTATCTTTCAGACTACTGCCGAGGGAAAAATGGCATCCTGCCTTCCAAGTGGCACCTTCACATTATTGATCCTGTCCTCTGGGACATGACCTTCCAACTCTCCATTGCTGATAGTCCAAAACTGCTAGCAATAGTGGAGACATAATCAGACCTCAAGCATAAGACAAGAACCAGAGCATTTAATGACAACTGGATCTTAAATGATGGGAAAATTAGATTTCACTTCCCTGGTAGCTTTATCTTCCAGTTTCCCAACTCACAATCCTTTATCTTGTGGAATAACCAACTGCCTCCAGCACTCCATAAATACAAGCCTTTCCACACCTTCCTGTTACCTCCATCTGGAATGCCCTTTAGATTTGTTATTGCCTGGATAACCTCTGTCCATCCTTGACTCAGCTCAGGATGCATCTGCTCCTCCAGGCAGCCTTCCTTCAATCCCAGGCTCCGTGGCATGCTTCCCTGCTGCATCCCGTTTGAATCTCCACTGTATCATCTTAGACCAAGTGCTGTCCAAGAGAAACCTAACAGGGGCCACATGTATTTAATAGCACAGTTTTTAAAAATTAAAAAGAAACAAGTGAAATTAATTTTAAGTATTTTATTTAGCCCAGCATATCCAGGGCTTCCCTGGTGACTTAGATGGTATAGAATCTGCCTGCAATGCAGGAGACCCAGATTCAATCCCTGGGGTTGGGAAGATTCCCCTGGAGAAGGAAATGGCAACCCACCCCAGTATTCTTCCCTGGGAAATCCCATGGACAGAGGAGGCTTGTGGGTTACAGTCCACAGGGTTGCAAAGAGTCTGACACGACTGAGCGACTAACACACACACAATCCAGAATGTTATCATTTCAACAGGTAGTATCATACTAAAAATTGTCTATTAGCTATTTCACATTCTTTTACCATTTCAAGCCTTCAAACTCCACTGTGTTTTTTACATGTAGAGAACATCTTATTTCAGACCAGCCACATTTTAAGTGCTGAATAGTCACTCATGGCTAGTAATGACTGTGCCAGACAGCCAAACCTTAAGCTGAAATAATCTGCTCATGGGTTTGCCTCTGCTACTGGAAGACAAGCCACACAAGGACAAGGTCAGTTTCTTGCCTCTGGTTTCATCAGCGTTGCATCAGTGCCTGACATCCACTGAGTGTTCAGCTAATGTTTGCTAAACTAAACTGAAGGTATTTTGAGAGAAGGTGGAATTTTAGCAGCTGCTCAAATGAAGAGCAGCTTATGTGTACTTATAATAATAATGGTGATAGGAATAATGGCTGCTATTTTGGTCTTGGACTTCATGTTCTTTGCTTTTTAACTATATTATTTAGTCCTCACAACAACCCCATGTACTAGGTAGCATTATTACTTCCACTTTATGGCTAAAGAAAATTGCCCCAAATCATACTGCTATTAAGTGGAAGAGCCAGGACTTCCTGAAATAGTTACAGAAAAGCAAACAACAAACACACATCCCATAATAAATACAAAGTTGAAAGAAAATAAATGATATTCACAGATGTGATAAACCTATTCCAATAGGTAAACCTATTCTTGAATCTCCTTTACCAACTTCACCACCATCTTTTTTGGAGGTTTCATGATCTGCTGAGCTTTACCTTATCCAGGTGTACCTCTTTCCACGTTCCTGAACCAGATCTTTCTGATTTGAAATTACGTATCTTTCAAGATTGCCTTCTTAGCTGCTTGCATTCTGCCTGTCTTGTCAACATGGCAGTGCTTTTCACAAACCACTCCAGTGAACAGTCGTCTTTGGGTATGGAGAGAGAGTGGGGTATAAGCTGTTTTCCTCCACACACTTCCCCCAGAGGACCCCTCCATCTCGCTCACATGGCCTGGGGCGAGGAGGGCTGGGAGGGAGGTGAGCCATCACTGCTGATGTGCGCTTTGCGTACGGAAACTAGGCTGAACTGTGCTTAAGGAAAATGATAGATAGATTTCCAGTTTTGTGTGTGAGTGTGTACAAAAATTCCATTATCTCTAAACCACAGGAACCAGAACCACATCTGGCAAAGGAAATAAAGCTGGAGACGCAAGGAAAGAATAGATTAGGAGAAGCCTTGAAAGCAGGCTGCTGCATTTAGATTTGATGTGGTGGGAAATAAAGAGCCCTCAGGGGTTTCTGAGCAAGGGAGTGATGTGATGAAAACAGTGATTAAGGAAGATGAAATGCAAGCGGGATGAATTAAAGGGCAGGACTAGGATCTGACAGGAGGCAGTCACCCGGGTCCTGGGAGACAGACAGTGAGAGAGAAAGCCAGGGGATTAGGAAAGGCAACCGTGATTCTCCATGAATGAACACACACCATCCTGAAGTCACTTTACTACCAAGTTACCACCAGCTCTTTATGCTCTTACCCTATTTGGAAAGGCAAAAATAAACCCACGAGGAGCTGAGTGTTTTCATTAAAATGATAATAAAATTTCATCTCTGTGAATGTAATGGTTTAAATGTATGTGCACCCTGCTGAGTAAATGGGCTTCACCGTGAGCCAGTGGAACAGTTAGCAGGCAGAAATGGAGCTCAGAGAGATTGATATTAGGCTTTCATTCACGAATAAACAAATACGGCGAAAACAAAGCAGTTTTTTATGGAGAAAGATAAACATCATAAGATATCACTTATATGTGGAATCTAAAAAAATATCATACAAATAAACTTATATACAAACCAGAAACAGACTGAGACACAGGAAACAAATTTATGATTACTAAAGAGGGGAGGGAGGGATAGGAGCAGGAGGGATAAAGAGGAGTTTGGGAATAAGAGATGCACACAATTATATATAAAACAGATAAATAACAAAGTCCTACTATATAGCACAGGAAACTATATTCGATATCTTGTGATAACCTATAATGGAAAGAATCTGAAAAAGAATATATATAATATAGGATGCTTTTGAATTTTGGAGCTGGAGAAGACTCTTAAAAGTCCCTTGGACAGCAAGGAGATCAAATTAGTCAATCCTAAAGGAAATAAATTCTGAATATTCATTGGAAGGACTGATGCTAATACTTTGGCCACCTGATGCGAAGAGTAGACACATTGGAAAAGACCCTGATGCTGGGAAAGATTAAAGACAAAAGGAGAAGCAGGCAGCAGAGGATGAGATGGTTAGATGGCACTGACTCAAGGCATATGAATTTGAGCAAACTGTGGGAGATAGCGAAGGACAGGGAACCCTGGTGTGTTGCAGTCCATGGAGTCATAAAGAGTCAGACATGACTTAGTGACTGAACAACAATATATATTTTTTATATATAAAACTGAATCACTTTGCTGTACACATGAAACTGATACAACACTGTAAATAAACAATACTGCAATAGAAAAATCCTTTAAAGCAGCCTCTTCTGGACGTAGCCCATAGAACAGAGTACACTTGGCTGTCCCAAGGGGCAGTCCCAGCCAAGAGTGCACCGAACTTACTGCCCTACAGTACTCTGAAATCATCCTTTCCAAGTCATATTCCACAGTGTTAGAAATCCATAAAGAACTTGGGTTAACCAACACTTTTTGCCAATGCCCTATGCCCTAAGTCATCATGTGCTCTAATACTGGCTGCAATTTTAAAGGGTCCAGAGATGCAAACGTTCTTTTCATTCAAGTTTAGATCTGGAAAGAGACTTGAGAACATTTAAATCCAAAGTTTCAGAATATTTTTGAGCTGCACACAATGGAAATACAATGGATAAATATTGAAATGGGCTCCTTGGGTTGGGACCATGGTAAAAGGCCCCAGATTCCACCTCCTCATTCTCCTCCTTTTGCTCCCCTAAACCCCTCTCTCCCTACAGCTTACACACATTAGAACAGAACCTGAAGCCCTCCTCAGGACTTTGGGACTGAAGGGAAAGTAATCTGCAAAACACTGAAGAATCCAGTATTTTGTTTTATTTCGACTTCTTGTGACAGATGAAAAAACTGAAACCCATAAAGCTAAAATGGAATTTCCATTTCCAGCCACTAAATAACTCAAAAAGCTGCCTCTTAGAAACCCCTAGAATGCTGGCTATATGCAAATATCCATTTAAACATATCAAATGAACTCACAAAGGCATAAACTCATCAATTTTAAAATGGGTGTAACCTATGACCCAGCAATTTTACGGCCAAGTATGTGCCCCAGAACAGTGTGGAGATGCACTACTGGGTCACGGAATCACTTTAGTAAATTGCAAATGGCCTATTTTTTTGGTATGTGAAATAGACTAAATCAATCTGGATCATAACTGAATAGACAACAAGAGTGTTATTTTGAGAAACTTTTTTCCACATACAATGTATACACAGATACACAGAAATGTACACTTGTATGTTCTGGGTTTCCATGTACAGTGTATGTTTTACTGTGAATATAGACAAAACGTTTTTGAGAAGCTTTTGTATGTTAGTACAGAAAATGAACAAGAACACTGGTCAAAGCATTGCTCACCATAGTGCAAAATTAGAAACAATCTAATTACTCACGGAGAAGGCAATGGCACCCCACTCCAGTACTCTCGCCTGGAAAATCCCATGGATGGAGGAACCTGGTGGGCTGCAGTCCATGGGGTCGCTAAGAGTCAGACACGACTGAGCGACTTCCCTTTCACTTTTCACTTTCATGCATTGGAGAAGGAAATGGGAACCCACTCCAGTGTTCTTGCCTGGAGAATCCCAGGGACGGGGGAGCCTGGTGGGCTGCTGTCTATGGGGTCGCACAGAGTCGGACATGACTGAAACGACTTAGCAGCAGCAGCAGCTAATTACTCATCAACAGGAGAATGGAGATAGATAGATTAACAGGTAGACTGATGTCTATTCACAAATCATTAGAATATATACTAGTTAAAATGAATGGACCAGAGATTTGTTGCTGAAAGCTAATGCTAAATTCATTAAAAAAGCAAGTTGAAGAATGATATGTAGATAAAGTTTAAAGTTTTAAAACATGCAAAACAAAGAGTACCCACTGTTGAAAGATACATGTGTATACAGAAGAAGTACGAAAGATGCAAATTCAGGACAGTGTTAATCTCTGGGGTGGGAGGAAGGGAATCAGGGGTAAAGGAGGAATCCACAAAGAACTAGGTCTGAAATGAACTCATCCCAATGTTGGGGTTGCTTAAAACTCGATAGCACACACAGTTTTGTTATTGTATTCTCCCTAATTTTTGTTGTTGATTAAAAAAATATTTTGTAAGTCACAGATGCTTACCTGAGACCAGATGGCTGATTGGTGGCATCATCTGGAAGAAAGCTAGGCAGGACCCTGAATCTGATTTCCAAGTCAGTCCTCTTTCCACATGGCTCCCATTTCAGGATCTGTTTGCAAATGAAAGATTTGCATCATTCTGGTGTGAATCTTAGCAACTTATTTTTACCTGAGAGACACTGTTCCCTACAGTCCACCAAGGCCACACTTGCTCTGACTAGAAAGAGCACAAAGCTCACTTGCTCTGCGCGGCTGAGCTGCTGCTTCACAGCTTGTCACTTGGCTCTGTTTTCCAACTTCGCTCATGCATTGAAACAAAACACTGAGCCGCTGAAAGGTCGGTAGAAAGATGATCTAAACGTGCAGAAAGTATAAGCAAAAAGAGAAAGAAAAACAGAGTAGAGGGAAGATTCAGCTGCATGGGAGATCTAGACAAAGTCAGGGGTCACCGTCAAATTAAAGTCAGAATACTGCTAAGGAGCCATAAAACACACAGAGGGTTATTTTAGAAGATGGAAAAAACTTGAAATAATAGCATTTCCTACCTTTCACAATCTAATACACAATCTAATGGGAGGGGGTTTATTAACATTTTTTCTAGTCTATTTTAAGACAAAAACAAAACGACAAATGATACCTTGGCAATGGCTGGCAGAGATTTATTATGCTTCAGAAAAGTTCATGGCAGTGGTTTTTATCATTGGGTCCCTTATACTCTTCAAGTTACATAAGACGCTCTTTCTTCTTCTTTTTTTTCTCTAAGCATAACTTCTGGGTCAGCTTTAGCTTTTCGAGTGCATAAGCCAGAGCTTTCTGCTGTTCAAAAAGAAGGTAACTCTTGCAGTAGAGCGCCAGGAATACATCTTACTCTGAAGTCAAGCATTCAACGATATGGGAATATGTTTTTAGACACTTCTCACTCTGGGATGCCTATCCATTATCATGAGCTGTGAAAGTATTCTTTTCAAGACTTCCCTGGCAGTCCAGCGGCTAAGATTCCACACTCCCAATTCAGGGGGTCTGGGTTTGATCCCTATACCACAATTTTCCCTGGTGGCTTAGATGGTAAAGCGTCTGTCTACAATGAGGAAGACCGGGGTTCGATCCCTGGGTTGGGAAGATCCCCTGGAGAAGGAAATGGCATCCCACTCCAGTACTATTGCCTGGAAAATCCCATGGACAGAGGAGCCTGGTAGGCTACAGTCCATGAGGTCGCAAAGAGTCGGACACGACTGAGCAACTTCACTCACTTCACCACAGCTAAATGTCTCCCATGGCACATTTAAAATTTTGAGCAGCCAAATAGCTAAATACATTTTTTTTTAAAGAGAGAGAGAGAAATTACTCTTTTCATACTGCTGGAGAAAACTCAGACCTGTGACAGAATTCCTTCTGTTGTCCTGAGAGCAAATGTAACAATTAACCTTTACTCAACATTTACTCTTCTAAATACTTGACCTCATTTAGTCATCACCACCTTCTCAGGAAGACACTACTGCTACCCCATTTTGTAGATAAGAAAACTGAGATACCGGAAGGTTAAGTATAATAATATTCTTCAGGTCACCCAGAAAAAGTGGTAGGGCCAGGATTTGAACCCAGCCAGTTGGTTCTAATAGCCTGGGCTTCTATGTGCCCCTCTGTCCAGGAGGTGGTATTTAAAATAAATGAAGGTGGTTGTTGAAATGACAGCACCAGGTTATGTTACAGCCAGGAGCCTCTGCTTCAGATAAAGTAACTTTAAGAGGGAAGTATTTACACACTAGTGAAGGTGACATCAAGGAGATCCAACCAGTCCATTCTGAAGGAGATCAGTCCTGGGTGTTCTTTGGAAGGAATGATGCTAAAGCTGAAACTCCAGTACTTTGGCCACCTCATGCGAAGAGTTGACTCATTGGAAAAGACTCTGATTCTGGGAGGGATTGGGGACAGGAGGAGAAGGGGACGACAGAGGGTGAGATGGCTGGATGACATCACTGACTCGATGGACGTTGGTGATGGACAGAGAGGCCTGGCGTGCTGCGATTCATGGGGTCGCAAAGAGTCGGACACGACTGAGCGACTGAACTGAACTGAACTGAACTGAAGGTGACATCAGAATCCTTTCCTTGTAGCAACCACATTGGCTTTGGGGCTCCTGTGTATTCTACCCCATCTAAGTTATGGCTAATTTCTGCTATGTTCCTCAACCTCCAGAGAATGACAGTAGTGATGGATTTGGAAATGATATTAGATAATCAGAAGGCTTAAGCTCGAGTTCAGTACTGCCACCTACTAACTAAATGGATGTACTTCCCTCGTCTGTGAAATGAGAAAAAGAATCTCGCTATATGGGGTAGTGAGAGTGGAACCAGACAGGGGCGAGGAGAACTGTGATCGTACACTTTCACATTGTTGACCCAGGAATTTTTTTCCCCTTTGTTCCATAAGTCAAAGCAAAACAACAAAATGATGTAAACATCTGTGAAAGACCCATGTGGATACCCAAAAACTTTCTATTGTTTCCTTTCTATTAATGTTAACTTTGGTTAAGTCATTTTTCCTTTTTTATTTTTCATCTCTTAGGAGGGATATTGATCACTGAAGTCTCTTCCAACTTTGATATTTTATAATCCATTTCATCCTAGATTTAGGAGAAGCAAGCCAGGGTTTTTACTTATTTTTAAAATTAATTAATTTATTTAAAATGAAACAATGATGAGTATTTTTAATGATAAAAGGCATAATTTCACAAAGAATATAGACATCTTACACCATTAGACACTTTAACAGCAAAAAAGCAAAGATACGTAAGGCAAAAATCAGAAGAAATATAAAGGAGAAGAAAAAATATATAATCACAGACATACTAACATTTCTCTGAGAATATTTTATCAAGCCACAGAAAAAATAAGAATAGGAGCATCGTGAGTGATGTCATTAATAATTTAAATATAATAGATTTATATTTAATTAATTTATATAATCATATCCTACACAAATATATATAAAATTCTTTATCTCACATGTTGTTATTAGAAAATAATGAGCCAGGGCTTTTAAATGGTAGTTTGGCTACTTGCAGTTACCTTACCTCCTAAAGTGAACGTATGCCTAACATCTGACCAGTCGTATAGGATCCATGAGAAAATCTGACAGCTCTAATAATTAATTGCACCCAAGTTCAAGTGTTAAGGAGAGTTGAATTCTACACCGGAACTAGGTGGATATCTGGTTTAGCCAGCAACCTGCCAGAAGTAGGGGTGGTGGCATTCCAACACTTTCGTTCTTGGTCATGCCAGACATGTAAGAAATGCCAGATAGGATGACCTTTGAGGGTGCTTCAAGCCCTACGATCTCATGTGACTGCTTCACTGATAAGTATCACTTGAAAATGATGTTGGGTATGACCAGCTGTAGCAAGCTGGGAGCCAGAGCCAGGTCTTTCCACAGAGAGACACATCAAATGTGGCCACTGTATCTTGAGGAAATGACTGGAGCATGGTCTTGAAGCAGCTGCATGCCAGCTGAATGATCTGGCTCTGATCACAGTCTGTTACCCAGGCTCCCCGCCCCCAGCCATCCCATCCCAGCCTGAAGCAGATGCTGGGAACAGTCACCCCATCAGCAGCCTCAAGATCCATCACAATGCCCACGAGCTGAGTGGTGGGAACGGTCACAATGAGATAAGCATGGGTGGCCTCCCGGATCGCCGTGCACTGGACACCCATTAATAATGCAGTCTGTGTGTCCAGCCCACCATGCTCACCCTGGCAAGGGCCTCTGCACTGGCCATTCCCTTCAGAAAAGCTTGGTCCCCGGGTCTCATACAGCTGGCACCTTTATGCAATTCAAGTTTTATTTCCAGTGTTACTTTCTTAAGTCTTCCACACTCACACCCTCCCAGACTCTCTATCACAACACTGTGTTTTATATTTCATATAGCACTTCTCACTACTTGGAATGATTCTGTTCATTTACCTTTCTGGTTTATTAACTATGTCCCCTTTAGAATGTTAATTTAATGAGAACCAAAATCTCCTCAGTCTTCTCCAATCTATTCCCAACATGTAGAAAAATATCTAGCAGATAATAAGGAATTGATAAAAAAATTAGTAAAACTAATGTATGAGTTAATGAGTTAATTCTATCTAGGACAGGTGTGTTCTGGTGCCAAGAGGGCTTCTCTCACCGTGCTCTGCCATGGTAGTAAGATTTCAAGGCTCCAGGGGAGATTTCATAGACACCTCTAAATATGTCCCTATTTCCTGAGCTGTTTCTGTCTTGTCCCCCATTAAAGCTCTGAGAATCTCTCTTTGATCTGTAGGAACTGGCCCCCAACATCTATACTTATCCTATGTAACTTTTTCACTTAGGAATGATTTAGGTTGCAAGTAACAATGATAACAACACCCTATTGTAGTGCACTGCAATGTCAACAAACGAATCATTTTCTCAGGAACCAATCAAGAGGTATTGGGTCTGGTGTCAGTGTGACAGCTCTATTATGTAGACATCTTGGCTTTCTCTCCTCTAAACCGCCTGCTCCTAGTATACACCTCTCATCTGGTGCTTGTCATATCTCAGTCACATCCTGGCACCACTAGGCATTATTTCTGAACTCCAAAGAAGGGGAAAAACAAAGGGAGAAAAAACCATGCCATGTGAATTTGTTGTTCCTTCTTCCTGGGAAAACAAAAGCTCTCTCAGAATCCATATCCAGCCCTTTTCTATTTATATCTCCTGCCCTAGTATTGGGTCTCAAGGCCATCTGCAGACCAGTTCCTGACACAGGGCAGTGAGATCACAGTGACTGGTTTAGACTGTCACACCGTATCTCCTGGGGCTGGAGAAGGGACCCACTTTCTATGAGATCAAGATGTTGCCACATGCTCCTGAACCAACAGATACATCACAACTAAATGGCCTTAGGGTGGACATTTCACCCAAAATTGGAGCTGAGACTCTGGGGAATTGAGAGTGGAAAGCAGACCCCTTGAGCCATCATGTTTCTGAACTTTCTGAAGATTTGACTCTTCCAAGTGTTTAAATTCCATCATATGCTTAAATATCTACCCAATATATTCTCTTTTTTCCTTAAGCTTGCTCAAAGATTGTTTCTGTTATTCAACACCAAAGGGTCTTTGTTACAGGAGCATCTAGACCCAGCATCCATCAAGGCCAGTCAGGAGGAATGGTTGCTTCAGGGTGTCAGACATTCCACTCCTATCCCCCTCAGGAAAGGCAGCCCTTTGGACCAAACACTCTGCTCCCCTCAAGGTGACCCACATTCTTAGACATTATGTCATCAGCCTGACAACTTCCTCCTCTTCACCTTCAGACTATATTTGCTAAGGTCCCCAGTAGACAGGGAGGCTTGCTGGGTACTAAAGGCCTGCCTCGTGACAGAGGGATGGGGTTTGTGCAATAACACCCATGCTAACTGGTGGAGATGTCACATCTCACATCTATGGTATCAGACCTTCTGATTATGAGCCCAGTAGTTTTTTTTTAAGCTATCTGATTATCCAGGAGACACATACATACACACACACACACACACACACACACACACACTCACCCTTTCTCTCACATGTGGTTGTGCTAGTCACTCAGTTGTGTCCGACTGTTTGCAACCCCATGGGCTGTAGCCTACCAGGCTCCTCTGTCTGTGGGATTCTTTAGGCAAGAATACTGGAGTAAGTAGCCATTCTCTTCTCCAGGGGTTTTTCCCAACCCAAGAATCAAACCCAGGTCTCCTACATTGTAGATGGATTCTTGACCATCTGAGCTGTCAGGGAAGCCATATGTGCACATACAAAACAGTCATCTACCCCCCACAGTTAAGAAAGATCTTCATGAGTGAAAAACCTGGCTAGGCTATTTCAGTACTTCCTCTCTGCTAATTAGCCACAAGGAATATTTCGCAGAGATTACAAAGATTGTGAGTCACTCAAGTATCCAGAGAGAGAGAGAGAGAGAGAGAGAGAAAGAGAGAGAGAGAGAGAGAGAGATCTGCAGCTCTCTTGCTACATTACCTATAAACTTGATCTAAGGTCTTTTATTTTTTGCCACACCACACAGCATGTGGGATCTTAATTCACCAACCAGGGATCGAACTCCTGTCCCCTGCATTGGCAGCACAGAGTCTTAACCACTGAACCACCAGGGAATTCCCACCAAATTCTTTTCCAGTGTATATATTTCTTTGACGTAAGCAAGTTTTGTACAATATTTCTCAAAATGTGCTGCTTACATCTTACAGGTTTACATGAACAAATGGTTCCCTGCTCAGAAGACTTTGGAAACTGACTAAAGGAAGCTCAGTGCTGCTTCTTGCAAGATGCTGCCAAGCCTTCAATATTCCAGTATGCATCATGAATAGCTAAAAGAGGGATGCAGTGTGTGGCATCTTCCAGATTTCTTTAACCACTAACATTTCTTCCTTGGTGTATACTGAAAGGCTGGTGATGCAATAGATATGTTTTGGTAAACTGCTAGAAGAGAGGAATATAGAGGGCAAATCCTAGAAATGAATACCTCTTTGGCTCAGACAGTAAAGAAGCCACCTGTAATGCAGGAGACCTGGGTTCAATCCCTGGGTTGGGAAGATCCTCTGGAGAAAGGAATGGCTACCTACTCCAGTATAATTACCTGGAGAATTCCGTGGACAGAGGAGCCTGGCGGGCTACAGTCCATGGGGTCACAAAGAGTCGGACACAACTAAGCAACTAACACTTTCATTTCACTGCTGCTGCTGCTGCTGCTGCTGTTGCTGCTAAGTCGTTTCAGTCATGTCCGACTCTGTGCGACCCCATAGACGGCAGCCCACCAGGCTCCCCCGTCCCTGGGATTCTCCAGGCAAGAACACTGGAGTGGGTTGCCATTTCCTTCTCCAATGTGTGAAAGTGAAGTCGCTCAGTCGTGTCCGACTCTTTGCAACCCCATGGACCATGGTAGGAACCTACCAGGCTCCTCCATCCATGGGATTTTCCAGGCAAGAGTACTGGAGTGGGGCCACTTAACTACCTTTTTTAAATACCAAGAGGCATAGTTTAAGAGTCGGTGAAGTAGGCCATGTGCAGATTTATGTGTAGCCCTGTTGGATGTCAGTAGATAGTTAGAAATGCTACTTCATCTGCTGTTCCCAAGTTCCACATCACAGAGGCCAACCTGGGTGGAAAGTCTGAGAGAGTGTGTATTTATCTTCTTGGGCTGATCATGTCAATGTTATGATCAGAGGATCATCAGGTTTCCCTCCTTCAAAATGAGGATGTTAGGCCATGTGAGAACAGGGAGAATGTGGTTGTCACCAAAGAGTCCAACACCCCATTATTTTTTTTCCTGTTCTGACCTTTAATCAAAGCAGTTTTCATTAATGCAAGGATAAGTAAACCACATTGACCTTGGTGATATGATATATGAACTAAAAACTTCTAAGACAAATTTGTCTTATTTAAATCCACCTTTTCTAAAAGACCACTTGGTATAACCTAACAAAAATAACCTGTCTACCAATGTGCAAACATTTTGCTAGGATATCTGGTGCCACCTGGGCTGCTTTAGAACCACACAGGCTTTAGGCATCCCTACACTGACCAAATGATTTTAGGAGAATTAAATGGCAGGATTGGCAATTGTTCTGCCAAAGCTTTATCCATAGCACATCTAGAAGGAAAACTTACTTCCCTGGAAGCCTTTTTGCAGGGACAGAGAGATCCAAATAAAGAGGAAAATAACTGCACAAATGCATTTATCAACACAATGTCATGTTATAAACTGTAATTTATAGAATAAGTATGGGAGAACCTGGTACTCTAATTCTAAAGTTCAATAATTTCAGTGATGTAATACAAATCTCATTACTTATCTTTATCCCCAAGATGACTATTTTCAGGCTTTATTAATAAGGATCCTTACTATTTGAAATTTACTTTGACCTTATATTTCATCTAAATTGAATGATTTGAAATGTCTGAGAAAATACAAGGTTTAAATCACATCTCTATACCCTACCTCTATGAAAAATAAAATGGTTTTCTTTGCATCCATGGGAAGAAGAATATTAAATGGCACATGGCATAGCAAGGGTGAAAAATACCTAACAAAGACATCAAAAGATCAAGATTCAAGTCTATCTTTATTTTTTTTTCAAGTCTATCTTTAGACAGCCATTGTTATAAGCTAAGCCCTAGTACCTTAAAATTGGACTTTCTTTTGGAGATAGGGTCTTTTAGAGATGATCAAGTTAAAATGAGGTCATGAAGGTGGGCCCTCATCCAGTATGAATGGTGGACTTCTAAGAGGAGGAAATTTGGACACACACACACATAAGTGGGAATGTGGTGAGAACAGATATGGAGGAGATGGCCACTGATAAGCCAGGGAGAGAGGAAGCCTGGAATAGGTCCTTCCCTCACAGTCATCAGAAGAAACCACCCCTGCCAACACCTTGGCTTTGGATTTCTAGCCTCCAGCACTGGGAGAATACAGAAAATGCATTTCAGTTGTTTAGTCCAGTCAGTTGTGGGGTCTGTGTGACAGAGCCCTGGCAAATGAATACAGCTGTGTTCTTAGCCAAGTCTTCTAATATTTCTGTCTCAGTTGCCTCATCTATAGCATTAGGAGGTAGATGAGCTTTGAAATCGCTGTATCTCCAATAGCTAATGATCAAGGATGAAGGAAATGGCAACCCCTCCAACATTCTTTTCTAGGAAATCCCATGGACAGAGGAGTCGGCAAGCTACAGTCCATGGGGTTGCAAAGAGTTGGACATGACTGAGTGACTAACACTTTCACTTTCAAGAATGGACATAGACTCTTATCAGATCTTCTGAGATGTAAACATGCACCATCTTCTGAGAAAAGCTTTCTCTCTTATCTATAGATCAGTGGATTATAGACAAGCTGACATCATCTTTGATAATCCTGTCTGGTCATCCTAAGTCATATTTAGGTAATGACTCTAGGAAGCAAAATAAGGGAGAAAGGAGGATCAAAGTAACTCTGATGAAAGGCTATAAACTTATAAGCTTATATCTTCCTTCAAGAAATTCATCATTTGTTAGATAATTAGTGGGAAGCTCCTGTATAATGAAGGGAGTTCAACTCAGTGCTCTGTGATAACCTAGATGGATGGGATGGGGAGTGGGAGGGCGGTTCAAGAGAGAGTGGATTTATGTATACTTATGGCTGATTCTGCCATTATGGCAGAAAGTTAAGAGGAATAAAAGAGCCTTTTGATGAAGGTGAAACAGGAGAGTGAAAAAGCTGGCTTAAAACTCAACATTCAAAAAACTGAGATCATGGCATCTGGTCCCATCACTGCATGGCATATAGATGGGGAAACAATGGAAACAGTGAAAGATTTTATTTTCTTGGGCTTGACAATCACTGCAGACAGTGATTGCAGCCATGAAATTAAAAGATGCTTGCTCTTTGAAAAAAGCTATGACAAACCTAGACAGCATAATAAAAAGCAGAGACATTACTTTGCCAACAAAGGTCTGTCAAGTCAAAGCTATGGTTTTTCCAGTGGTCATGTATGGAGCACCAAAGAATTGATGAAGGCTGAGCACCAAAGAATTGATGTTTTTGAACTATGGTGTTGGAGAAGACTCTTGAGAGTCCTTTGAACTGCAAGGAGTTCAAACCAGTCCATCCTAAAGGATATCAACCCTGAATATTCACTGGTAGGACTGATGCTGAAGCTAAAGCTCCAGTACTTTGGCCACCTGATGTGAAGAGCAGACTCACTGGAAAACACCCTGATGTTGGGAAATATTGAAGACAAGAGGAGAAGGGGATGACAGAGGATGAGGTGGTTGGATGGCATCATCAACTCAATGGACATGAGTTTGAGCAAGCTCCGGGAGATGGTGAAGGACAGAGAAGCCTGGTGTGCTGCAGTTCATGGGGTTGCAAAGAGTCAGACATGACTGAGGGACTGAACAACAACAACAATGGCTGATTTACATCAGAAGAAACCAACAGAACACTGTGAAGCAATTATCCTCCAGTTAAAAACAAATTAGTAAAATAAACTCATCATTTGAAAAAACTGGCTTATAACAGATTCAAAGAAGGTGCTGTGGTGGGTTCAGATGAAAAGATCAATAATAAATGTAAATTTCATGACTTGGTTCCCTGTGTTAGAACCTCTGTAGAGTAAACAAAAAAGCACACATTTGTGCTGTCTTTACAACTCATTTCTGGGTGTTCTTTCTTCATTTCCCACACCTTTCACTCCAGTGTTTATTATGAAAGGAAAGATGTTCCAGGCATAACTATTGAACTTCTGGGTGCTACTATCCTGTTCCATCTCAGCAAAAAAAACAGTTAATAATAATGACTTTGTGCACCCTTTATCAAGCTCTCATCAGCATGTATGATCTTGGTATAAACCCCAGGCTATTAATGCACCTTCAAAGCCTAGAATACAGTTTAATGCCAGAATCACAGTTGGTAAGAAGAGCATTTTGGCAACTGAAATTGCTATTCTAAATGCTATAAAACAGAACTGATGTCCTAGTTACCCTTCACTTTACCTCGCTGAATGTACACTCTCCTGCCAAAGAAAATATAAAGATAAGCATTCTATTCCATGAGATGATCTTATCATTGCTAAGAAGCAATCGTAGTGTGACCTTCTTAAGAAGCAACTGGCTAAATTACATGAAATAGTAGCATCAACAATATCAAAACATAAATCAACACACTTAGCCAGCATCAATCTCACAATTAAATGGACAGTGCTTGTAATTAGTTGGGATCCCGATAAGATGGAACACTCAAATCAGAATAATTCAAAGGCTTCTGTACTAAGGAACTTTTACAAAAGTGTACTCAGGGTAAAGTAAAACCACAAGGGACTTTGGGCAATAATCAGGGTTGGGAACTGAGCCACTGTTACCAACTCTAGGCGTAAGGAGACAAGGAGGAGGGGGGTGGGTTGGCAGAACCTGGAGAAAGAAAGTCATGTAGAGAAGATTGTCATGAAGAGAGTAGTGCTTTTCAATCTAGGGACACTGTCCAAGGTGTCCCCAACAAGATAGGAGTAAGGAGGATAAATACCTTGACCTCCTCTTCCTCCCCTTTCCAGTGTTCTGTCAGGGTCCCGACTGATCAAATCCAACCAGAGACAGAACAGGGGGCCCACTGAAGGGGTCCATTAAGAGTCAGCCTCTAATGATCAGAGTGAGGAGATCTGGAGGGGCAATTGGGTAATACACAGCAGGGTGCTACCTAACCCAATGCACCCATAGAAATACTTATAAATTTTGTAAGAGCAGAAAATGTCTCTTCTTGTTCACCATTTTATCCCTAACTATATCACTCCAGTATTCCTGCATGAAAAACCCCATGGACAGAGGAGCCTGGCTGGCTGTGGTCCCTGGGTTGCAAACAGTCAGACATGACTGAATCGACTTAAGCATGGAATATCATTCCAACTCCTATTTTCCAATTCTCTGACAGCAACTGGGTGTCCAGTAATTAAATTCAATGTGAAATTAATTACCCAGAGTTAGCACAGACCCCACCAGTTAAGGGCTTAGTTCCATTTTGGACACCAGCCACAAATGGGGTTCCCAGACAACTTTCACTTCTGCCTGCTGCTGCTGCTAAGTTGCTTCAGTTGTGTCCGACTCTGTGTGACCCCATAGACGGCAGCCCACCAGGCTCCCCCGTCCCTGGGATTCTCCAGGCAAGAACACTGGAGTGGGTTACCATTTCCTTCTCCAATGTATGAAAGTGAAAAGTGAAGTCTCTCAGTCGTGTCCAACTTAGCGACCCCATGGACTGCAGCCTACCAGGCTCCTCTGCCCATGGGATTTTCCAGGCAAGAGTGCTGGAGTGGGTTGCCATTGCCTTTGCCTCACTTCTGCCTAGCCAACTGTAAATATGGAGGTTCCCACAACCCCACTCAGGTTCAGTAATTTGCCAGAGCAACTCCCAGCTCAGGAAAGCTCTCTGCTTTCTATTACAGCTTTATTGTAAATAATACAACTCAGGAACAGCCAAATGGAAGAGATGCATAGGGAAGGTATGGGGGTAAGGAGGGCACAGGGCTACCATGCTCTTTTCGAGTACACCACCCTCCCAGCACATCAATGTGTTCCCAATCTGGAAGCATCATGGCATAGGCATGATTTACTGAATTTTAGGCCACTGGTACTTGAACTCAGTCTCCAGTCCATCTCTCCTCCCCAGAGGTCAGAGGTGGGACTGAAGGGTTCTATCCCTATAATCACATAGATTTTTCCTCTGGGAACCAGCCTCCATCCTGAAGCTGTCTAAATGCCCCATCTTTAGTCACCTTATTAGAAAACAGAAGACACTCCTATCAGTGGAAATTCCAAGGAATTTAGCATGCCAGGAACCAGGAAAAAGGCCAAATCTATTTTTTTCTTAATCATGCCACGCCAGCATGTTGTATCACCATGTCTGGCACGTAATGTATTTGTTACTGAATGATGCAGTCTTCACTGTGTTAGTCTAAAGTTCTTTCTCTTTTCCTTCTGGGTTTTTGAAAGATTACTAAAATTTTTAAGCCCAAACTATACATGCCTTTAAGCTTCTCCTTCCCCTCTAGTCAGATAATCTAAAGAAGACAAATCCTGAGTGGCTTCTAGAACCCCAGGGCACTTCACACCTCTGATACCCAAAGCATAGGGAGACTCAAAGGAGAAACACAGATATTTTTTAGAGATGGAATCTGAACTGTTGACAAACAATCTGCTCTAGTCTCTTCAGGGTTGTACGCCTTTTTATCACCTTCACTACCAACAGATTCTGTGGCACTAAATAGACGTAGGAAGCTAGGGCTAGACCTTTGTGGGGTGGTAAGCCATTTTTGTTGATATAAGGTATTGTACAACATGCCACCAAAAGAACTTTATTTTGTTCTGGATAGTCTCCCAATGATACGAGTCACACCTTGTGCTTTTAAAATCCCAAGGTGACCAATATTTTACATGTCAGGGAAAACTGGATCTCTATCAGGAGAAAATCTGAAATCAGGGATGAAGAAAACGCAGAAGGGAGTAGGGATAGTCTAAATCCATTAACAGAAAAAAACAAACAAAAAAAAAATCACTGAAAAACAAACAGATCCATTCAAAGCTGATATGCCTTGAAAATACGGTACAAAATTTCAGTTTAAATGAAGTTTGGGGGAAGCGCATTTCCATCTGATGGAAGGACATTTTCCATCCATAAGCAGACCTAGCTATTAAACTGATGGACTGTAAGTTTTCTCTATAGCAATAGCCTTTTTAATATTAACATAAATGAGCCAAGCTCTACAACCAAACTTTGAAGTCTCAACCTAAACTGTTATCCAAAGGCTTGATCAGGTCCTGATCAAGAATATTTTTAACCTGCTCACACATTCCTGGCCCATCTTTCTGGGAGTGGGGTTCCTAAATTTCTTCAGCTGAGCGTGGTCTCTAGCCATTGCATTCTCTGCGTATGTGATGTCTCCTTTGATCAACAGCACACAATATCATCATTTTAGGCACTGATCAGAAAATGCATCTAAGAACAGACTGGGCTTCCCAGGTGTCTCTAGCAGTAAAGATCCTGCCTGCCAATGCTGGAGACATAAGAGACACTGGTTCCATCCCTGGGTCATGAAGATCCCCTGGAGGAGGGCATGGCAACCCAGTCCAATATTCTTGCCTGGAGAATTCCATGGACAGAGGAGCCTAGCAGGCTACAGTCCATGGGGTCACAAAGACTCAGACGTGACTAAAGTGACTTGGCATGCACATGCAGGAGCTTGCTAGACACAACTGATAGCGGAAAGAAATGCCTAAGGCAGTTGTTCTAAACCCAGTTGATTGTTCTAAATGACCTAGGGCACAGGGAAGACGAGAATGGCCAGAGGCCCTTGGAAAGGAAGACAGTGAGAGAGAACAGAGTGGGATCTAGGCCCACCCAAGTACATGGACTCATATCTGGAGCTGTCCTTTTTAAGACACATTAATCTACCTCCCCCCCCCTCCCCGCTGACTCCATCATACAATGGAAGAGACAGACTAATTTTCCTTTTCCTATCTCTAAACAATACACTGGATTAGGTAGACTGAAATTACACAGGGAGCTTTTTCAAAATAAGTTACATGAGTAAGATTCTCCTTAGCCACTCACCCCGCCATTCTGAGGAACCTCATGTGCTGGCACCCGATAAATTTTGCAAGAGCTCCCTAGGTTATTCTGACCTTCTTCTCTTCATCCTGCCCCACCCCCAGTTACAAATCCACTAAACACTAGTTCCCTATTACACTCAGTTACCAGAAAGAAATGTATTTGGGTCACATATCTTAACTTCCTGCTTACATACCTTAATGGCATTAATATTTAACAATACACACTTGACTTAGATCAAAAATGCCTGATAAGGGTTATCTACTTGAATTTTACATTGTTATGCCTTCTGGAAAATCAGTTTCAATCATCTCATAACCTTACTCAACATCCATTACATAAACCTTCACAAAATACCATGTCTGGAGGTTGCTCCTCCTCCACTGCTCAGCGTGAGGTGTTGCCCAGCGCACACTCTCTCCACCCTGGCCCAGCAGCAGTGACCTGGAGGTGGTTCCAGCTCCAGTAAAGGGATTCATTCAAAGCCCTGAGCATAGAGCCTGGGCATAGAGAAGATGATTGAATTTGGAGGAGGAGCCAAGATGGCGGAGGAGTAGGACGGGGAGAACACTTTCTCCCCCACAAATTCATCAAAAGACCATTTAAACGTCGAGTAAATTCCACAAAACAACTTCTGAATGCCAGCAGAGGACATCAGGCACCCAGAAAAGCAATCCAACTCTTCGAAAGGAGGTAGGAAAAAATATAAAGGACAAAAGGGGAGACAAAAGAGGGAGGGACGGAGTTCCATCCCGGGAAGGGAGTCTTGAAAAGAGAGAAGTTTCCAAACACCAGGAAACCTTCTCATTGCCGAATCTGTGCCGAGCTGTGGAAGCACAGAGGGCAACATAACAGGAAGAAAAAATAAATAAACAATTAAAACTCGAAGATTGCGAGTCCTACGGTAACTCCCCCAGCGGAGAAGCAGCGCAGACGCCTGCACGCGCCATTAGCAAGCGGGGGCTGGGCAGGGAGGCACAGCGCGGGCTGCATCGCTTAGAGTAAGAATCTGGCCTGAATACCCTGAGCACTATCTGAGCGAAATAATTTGGGCTAGCAAACCAGACTGTGGGATATCTACCACGCGAAAAGCCAGCCCTAACCTAAGACCGCCAGGCCCGCGCACGGAACAAAGAATTGAACAGAGATAGCCGGCTGCAGACCTTCCCCCTCCGGTGACAGGCAGCCAGAGCCGGAAGGGGGCAATCGCAGCCCCAGAGAGACATTATCTATAAAACTGTAAGCAGGCTTCTTTGCTAACTAAAACTTTTTGGGGGTCTGGACGGTTAACATCTGCCTGAGAAGGTGCGCCGGTTTTACACCCAGATAACCGAGTGGCGGGGAGGCGATAAGTCGTAGCATTGGCGCTTGCCAAACACCTCATCACTTGAGCTGCTCGGACCTGGGAAGAGCACAAAACTCAGGCCCAACTGAGTCTGCGCCTCTGAGGACTACCCGAGTGCCTGAACCTGAGCGGCTTGGACCTGGGAGGTACATGCAACCCAGGGCCAGCCTCGGATTGTTCCCGGCGGAACAACCTAGAGCCCGAGCAGTGTGGGCAGGGAGGCTACACGCGCCATGAGTGGAGGCACACCCAGTGTGGCTGAGGCACTGCGAGCGCACGCCAGTGTTATTTGTTTGCAGCATCCCTCCCTCCCTCCCCACAGCGCGACTGAACAAAGAGAAGAAATACAGCTCCACCCATCAGAACACCGACACAAGCTTCCCTAAGCAGGAAACCTTGACAAGCCACCTGTACCAACCCACACACAGCGAGGAAACGCCACAATAAAGAGAACTCCACAAACTGTCAGAATACAGAAAGGACACCCCAAACTCAGCAATTTAAACAAGATGAAGAGACAGAGGAATAGCCAGCAGATAAAGGAACAGGATAAATGCCCACCAAACCAAACAAAAGAGGAAGAGATAGGAAATCTACCTGATAAAGAATTCCGAATAATGATAGTGAAATTGATCCAAAATCTTGAAATTAAAATGGAATCACAGATAAATAGCTTGGAGACAAGGATTGAGAAGATGCAAGAAAGGTTTAACAAGGACCTAGAAGAAATAAAAAAGAGTCAATATATAATGAATAATGCAATAAATGAAATTAAAAACACTCTGGAGGCAACAAATAGTAGAATAACAGAGGCAGAAGATAAGATTAGTGAATTAGAAGATAGAATGGTAGAAATAAACGAATCAGAGAGAATAAAAGAAAAACGAATTAAAAGAAATGAGGACAATCTCAGAGACCTCCAGGACAATATTAAACGCTACAACATTCGAATCATAGGGGTTGCAGAAGAAGAAGACAAAAAGAAAGACCATGAGAAAATACTTGAGGAGATAATAGTTGAAAACTTCCCTAAAATGGGGAAGGAAATAATCACCCAAGTCCAAGAAACCCAGAGAATCCCAAACAGGATAAACCCAAGGCGAAACACCCCAAGACACATATTAATCAAATTAACAAAGATCAAACACAAAGAACAAATATTAAAAGCAGCAAGGGAAAAACAACAAATAACACACAAGGGAATTCCCATAAGGATAACAGCTGATCTTTCAATAGAAACTCTTCAAGCCAGGAGGGAATGGCAAGACATACTTAAAATGATGAAAGAAAATAACCTACAGCCCAGATTATTGTACCCAGCAAGGATTTCATTCAAGTATGAAGGAGAAATCAAAAGCTTCTCAGACAAGCAAAAGCTGAGAGAATTCTGCACCACCAAACCAGCTCTCCAACAAATACTAAAGGATATTCTCTAGACAGGAAACACAAAAATGGTGTATAAATTCGAACCCCAAACAATAAAGTAAATGGCAACGGGATCATACTTATCAGTAATTACCTTAAACGTAAATGGGTTGAATGCCCCAACCAAAAGACAAAGACTGGCTGAATGGATACAAAAACAAGACCCTTATATATGTTGTCTACAGGAGACCCACCTCAAAACAGGGGACACATATAGACTGAAAGTGAAGGGCTGGAAAAAGATTTTCCATGCAAATAGGGACCAAAAGAAAGCAGGAGTAGCAATACTCATATCAGATAAAATAGACTTTAAAACAAAGGCTGTGAAAAGAGACAAAGAAGGTCACTACATAATGATCAAAGGATCAATCCAAGAAGAAGATATAACAATTATAAATATATATGCACCCAACACGGGAGCACCGCAGTATGTAAGACAAATGCTAACAAGTATGAAAGGAGAAATTAACAATAACACAATAATAGTGGGAGACTTTAATACCCCACTCACACCTATGGATAGATCAACTAAACAGAAAATTAACAAGGAAACACAAACTTTAAACGATACAATAGACCAGTTAGACCTAATTGATATCTATAGGACATTTCATCCCAAAACAATGAATTTCACCTTTTTCTCAAGCGCACATGGAACCTTCTCCAGGATAGATCACATCCTGGGCCATAAATCTGGCCTTGGTAAATTCAAAAAAATAGAAATCATTCCAAGCATCTTTTTTGACCACAATGCAGTAAGATTAGATCTCAATTACAGGAGAAAAACTATTAAAAATTCCAACATATGGAGGATGAACAACACCCTGCTGAATAACCAACAAATCACAGAAGAAATCAAAAAAGAAATCAAAATTTGCATAGAAACGAATGAAAATGAAAACACAACAACCCAAAACCTGTGGGACACAGTAAAAGCAGTCCTAAGGGGAAAGTTTATAGCAATACAGGCACACCTCAAGAAACAAGAAAAAAGTCAAATAAATAACCTAACTCTACACCTAAAGCAACTAGAAAAGGAAGAAATGAAGAACCCCAGGGTTAGTAGAAGGAAAGAAATCTTAAAAATTAAAGCAGAAATAAATGCAAAAGAAACAAAAGAGACCATAGCAAAAATCAACAAAGCCAAAAGCTGGTTCTTTGAAAGGATAAAGAAAATTGATAAACCATTAGCCAGACTCATCAAGAAACAAAGGGAGAAAAATCAAATCAATAAAATTAGAAACGAAAATGGAGAGATCACAACAGACAATACAGAAATACAAAGGATCATAAGAGACTATTATCAACAATTATATGCCAATAAAATGGACAACGAGGAAGAAATGGACAAATTCTTAGAAAAGTACAACTTTCCAAAACTCGACCAGGAAGAAATAGAAAACCTTAACAGACCCATCACAAGCACGGAAATTGAAACTGTAATCAAAAATCTTCCAGCAAACAAAAGCCCAGGTCCAGACGGCTTCACAGCTGAATTCTACCAAAAATTTAGAGAAGAGCTAACACCTATCCTGCTCAAACTCTTCCAGAAAATTGCAGAGGAAGGTAAACTTCCAAACTCATTCTATGAGGCCACCATCACCCTAATACCAAAACCTGACAAAGATGCCACAGATAAAGAAAACTACAGGCCAATATCACTGATGAATATAGATGCAAAAATCCTAAACAAAATTCTAGCAATCAGAATCCAACAACACATTAAAAAGATCATACACCATGACCAAGTGGGCTTTATCCCAGGGATGCAAGGATTTTTCAATATCCGCAAATCAATCAATGTAATACACCACATTAACAAATTGAAAAACAAAAACCATATGATTATCTCAACAGATGCAGAGAAAGCCTTTGACAAAATTCAACACCCATTTATGATAAAAACTCTCCAGAAAGCAGGAATAGAAGGAACATACCTCAACATAATAAAAGCTATATATGACAAACCCACAGCAAACATTATTCTCAATGGTGAAAAATTGAAAGCATTTCCTCTAAAGTCAGGAACAAGACAAGGGTGCCCACTTTCACCATTACTATTCAACACAGTATTGGAAGTTTTGGCCACAGCAATCAGAGCAGAAAAAGAAATAAAAGGAATCCAAATTGGAAAAGAAGAAGTAAAACTCTCACTATTTGCAGATGACATGATCCTCTACATAGAAAACCCTAAAGACTCCACCAGAAAATTACTAGAACTAATCAATGATTATAGTAAAGTTGCAGGATATAAAATCAACACACAGAAATCCCTTGCATTCCTATACACTAATAATGAGAAAACAGAAAGAGAAATTAAGGAAACAATTCCATTCACCATTGCAACGAAAAGAATAAAATACTTAGGAATATATCTACCTAAAGAAACTAAAGACCTATATATAGAAAACTATAAAACACTGGTGAAAGAAATCAAAGAGGACATTAATAGATGGAGATATATACCATGTTCATGGATTGGAAGAATCAATATAGTGAAAATGAGTATACTACCCAAAGCAATTTATAGATTCAATGCAATCCCTATCAAGCTACCAACAGTATTCTTCACAGAGCTAGAACAAATAATTTCACAATTTGTAGGGAAATACAAAAAACCTCGAATAGCCAAAGCAATCTTGAGAAAGAAAAATGGAACTGGAGGAATCAACCTACCTGACTTCAGGCTCTACTATAAAGCCACAGTTATCAAGACAGTATGGTACTGGCACAAAGACAGAAATATAGATCAATGGAACAAAATAGAAAGCCCAGAGATAAATCCACGCACATATGGACACCTTATCTTTGACAAAGGAGGCAAGAATATACAATGGATTAAAGACAATCTCTTTAACAAGTGGTGCTGGGAAATCTGGTCAATCACTTGTAAAAGAATGAAATTAGAACACTTTCTAACACCATACACAAAAATAAACTCAAAATGGATTAAAGATCTCAACATAAAACCAGAAACTATAAAACTCCTAGAGGAGAACATAGGCAAAACACTCTCTGACATACATCACAGCAGGATCCTCTATGACCCACCTCCCAGAATATTGGAAATAAAAGCAAAAATAAACAAATGGGACCTAATTAAACTTAAAAGCTTCTGCACATCAAAGGAAACTATAAGCAAGGTGAAAAGACAGCCTTCAGAATGGGAGAAAATAATAGCAAATGAAGCAACCGACAAACAACTAATCTCAAAAATATACAAGCAACTCCTACAGCTCAACTCCAGAAAAATAAATGACCCAATCAAAAAATGGGCCAAAGATCTAAATAGACATTTCTCCAAAGAAGACATACAGATGGCTAACAAACACATGAAAAGATGCTCAACATCACTCATTATCAGAGAAATGCAAATCAAAACCACTATGAGATACCATTTCACACCAGTCAGAATGGCTGTGATCCAAAAGTCTACAAATAATAAATGCTGGAGAGGGTGTGGAGAAAAGGGAACCCTCTTACACTGTTGGTGGGAATGCAAACTAGTACAGCCACTATGGAGAACAGTGTGGAGATTCCTTAAAAAACTGGAAATAGAACTGCCTTATGATCCAGCAATCCCACTGCTGGGCATACACACTGAGGAAACCAGAAGGGAAAGAGACACGTGTACCCCAATGTTCATCGCAGCACTGTTTATAATAGCCAGGACATGGAAGCAACCTAGATGTCCATCAGCAGATGAATGGATAAGAAAGCTGTGGTACATACACACATTGGAGTATTACTCAGCCATTAAAAAGAATACATTTGAATCAGTTCTAATGAGGTGGATGAAACTGGAGCCTATTATACAGAGTGAAGTAAGCCAGAAGGAAAAACACCAATACAGTATACTAACGCATATATATGGAATTTAGAAAGATGGTAACGATAACCCTGTATACGAGACAGCAAAAGAGACACTGATGTATAGAACAGGCTTATGGACTCTGTGGGAGAGGGAGAGGGTGGGAAGATTTGGGAGAATGGCATTGAAACATGTGAAATGTCATGTATGAAACGAGATGCCAGTCCAGGTTCAATGCACGATGCTGGATGCTTGGGGCTGGTGCACTGGGACTACCCAGAGGGATGGTATGGGGAGGGAGGAGGGAAGAAAAAAAAAAAGAGAAAAGTAAAAAAAAAAAAAAAAAAAATACCATGTCTGACAAGAGATGGTCCCCCTAGCAGAACATGTCTATGTCTTTCTAACAAACAGGGATAATGAGGTATTGCAAAGCATCTGCCCTGGTGCCTCAGCTGCTAGAAAACAAGCCTTTTCTTTTTTTAAGTAGTAACTAATACTGGTGAGGATCCCTAGAAATGGCTTGTAAGACAATGTTATTGATAGAATTTTCTGTGATGTTATAAGTGTGCTACATCTACCCTGTCCAATTCTACAGTTAATAGGTACATGTGACTTGTGAGCACTTTAAATTGTGACTAGTGTGACTGAGGAGTGAATTTTAAATATTATTTAATTTTAATTAATCTGAAGCAAAGAGCCGACTCACTGGGAAAGACCCTGATGCTGGGAAAGATTCAAGGCAAGAGGAGAAGAGGATGGCAGAGGATGAATGGTTGGATGGCATCACCAACTCAAAGGATATGAGTTTAAGCAAGCTCCAGAAGATAGTGAAGGACAGGGAAGGGTGGCATGCTACAGTCCATGGGGTCACAAAGAGTTGGACACAACTGAGCAACTGAACAACAACGATATAAATTTAAATAACTGCATGTGGCTACTGCCTATATGGAGCCACATGGTTCCAAGGCCACTTTTTATATTTAAGTAGGATGACAGAAGAAAAAGAAAAGCAAAAAGGCAAAATGGTGTTTGAGGAGGCCTTACAAATAGCTGAGAAAAGAAAAGAATCTAAAGGCAAAGCAGCAAAGATATACCCATTGAATGCAGAGTTCCAAAGAAAAGCAAGGAGAGATAAGAAAGCCTTCCTCAGTGACCAGTGCAAAGAATAGAGGAAAACAATAAAATGGGAATGACTAGATATCTCTCCAAGAAAGTTAGGGATACCAAAGGAACATTTCATGCAAAGATAGGCACAATAAAGGACAGAAATGGTATGGACCTACCAGAAGCAGAAGATATTAAGAAGAGGTGGCAAGAATACACAGAAGAACTGTACAAAAAAGATCTTAATGACCCAGATAATCACAATGATGTGATGACTCACCTAGAGCCAGACATCCTGAAATGCAAAGTCTAGGGCCTTAGGAATCATTACTATACACAAATCTAATGGAGGTGATGGAATTCCAGCTGAGCTAGTTCAAATCCTAAAAGATGATGCAGTTAAAGTGCTGCACTCAATATCCAGCAAATTTGGAAAACTCAGCATTGGTCACAGGACTGTAAAAGGTGTCAGTTTTCATTTAAATCCCAAAGAAAGGCAATGCCAAAGAATGTCCAAACAGCCGCACAACCACACAATAACACTTATCTCACATGCTAGCAAAGTAATACTCAAAATTCTCCAAGTGAGGCTTCAATTGTATGTGAACCAAGAACTTCCAGATGTACAAACTGGTTTTAGAAAAGGCAGAGACACCAGAGATCAAATTGCCAACATTTGTTGGATCATAGTAAAACCAAAAGAGTTCCTGAAAAATATCTACTTCTTTATTGCCTATGCCAAAGCCTTTGACTGTGTGGATCACAACAAACTGTGGAAAATTCTGAAAGAGATGGTAATTCCAGATCACTTTACCTGCCTCCTGAGAAATCTATATGCAGGTCAAGAAGCAACAGTTGGAACCGGACATGGAACAATGGACTGGTTCCAAATTGGGAAAGAAGTATGTCAAGGCTGTATATTGTCACCCTATTTAACTTTTATGCAGAATATATCATGTGAAATACCAGGTTGGATGAAGCACAAGCTGGAATCAAGACTGCAGGGAGAAATATAAATAACCTCAGATATGCAGATGACACCACTCTCTTGGCAGAAAGCAAAGAGGAACTAAAGAGCCTCTTGATGAAAGTGAAAGAGGAGAGTGAAAAAGTTGGCTTAAAACTCAACATTCAAAAAACAAAGATCATGGTATCTAGTCACATCACTTCATGGCATATAGATGGGGAAACAATGGAAACAGTGACAGACTTTATTTTCTTGGGCTCCAAAATCACTGCAGATGGTGACTGTAGCCATGGAATTAAAAGATGCTTGCCCCTTGGAAGAAATGCTAAGACAAACCTAGACAGCATATTAAAAAGCAGAAACATTATTTTGTTGATAAAGGTCCATCTAGTCAAAGCTATGATTTTTCCAGTAGTCATGTGTGGATGTAATAGTTGGACCATAAAGAAAGCTGAGCACCAAAGAATTGATGCTTTTGAACTGTAGTGTTGGAGAAGACTCTTGAGAGTCCCTTGGACTGCCAGGAGATCAAATCAGTTAATCCCAAAGGAAATCAGTCCTGAATATTCATTGGAAGGACTGATGCTGAATCTGAAGCTCCAATACTTTGGCCCCCTGATGCGAAGAGCTGACTCATTGGAAAAGACCCTGATGCTGGGAAAGATTGAAGGCAGGAGGAGAAGGGGATGACAGAGGATTAGATGGTCGGATGGCATCACTAGCTCAATGGACATGAGTTTGAGCAAGCCCTGGGAGTTGGTGAAGGGAAGCCTGGTGTGCTGCAGTCCACGGGGTCACAAAGTGTCAGACATGACTGAGTGACTGAACTGAACAGAAGATGACACAAAAATCTTACAGTAGTTTCAACTTTGGTACAAATGCTATGTGTTAACTGTAAGCATCCTCAGCTTTTAGTAATATTATTCAAAAGGATTTCCAGGGTTGACTATAGGAACTTGCCTGTTCTCAACAGAAAGCAAGGTCAGGTCATATGCCTGATGCAGCCTGATCAAACTGTAAGTGCCTTCACACCTGGGCTCTTATTATTGGAACTGCTGGGACCCAATGGCAGAAGAGCGGACCTTCCTCTGAGCGGGACCACTGTAACCCCTCTGAATGGACAGTGTGGACATTTACTCTCCCCTCAGCTCAGACCCCTCCACTGTTCTAACCTCACGTGGTAAAGAGAAGGCAGGAGTTTGGTCTTGAGGCTTTCTTAATTCACACCTGGAAAGTGTGTTCTCTTTCTGATGAAAGATCCAATGGGTTTGCAGGGTGTCTCAACCTCAGCACAGTGACATTTTGAGCCCTGTGCTTCTGTGTTATGGGGACTGTCCTGTGTGTCTGAAGATGTTTAGGAGCATCCCTGGTCTCTACCCACTAGATGCCAGTAGCATCCCCCCAACCTTCCCAGTAGTGCCCACCCAATATTTCTACAGACATTGTCAAATATCCCCTGGAGGGCAAAAATCTCCCCTGGTTGAGAGCCACCAATCTAGGCAGTAAGTTCTTAGACTATGGGCTACTTAATAAAGAAGGCCAACTTTAGTTTTTTGTTCAGTTTTTAAAATCTCCAGTACCTGGCAGATGCCTGATACTGTGATAAACACTAGAGCATTGCTTGGATGCATGAATAAAAAGCCAACATTATTTTTTAGCTTTGTAAATATCTCCCCCAGTGCCTAGAAACTCAATCAACAAGTATTTTCTGGCTCATTAATATTCTTAAAGGTTTAAAAAAATAGGAATTTCTATGAATGACTATTTTTGAGGAAGACAAATGATGGCAAAAATACATCTCTCTTCATAACTTAATGTATATGAAGCAATTTCCTGGCTTGTTACAATTTTTAGTAAATCAAGTAAGTCTGAAAATATAGTCTCACCAGTTCTAAATTAAGTATCGTAATTTAGGGGTCGCATAGAGTCAGACATGACTGAAGCGACTAACAGCAGCAGCAGCAGATATGCAGATGACACCACCCTTACGGCAGAAAGTGAAGAAGAACTAAAGAGCTTCTTGATAAAAGTGAAAGAGGAGAGTGAAAAAGTTGGCTTAAAGCTCAACATTCAGAAAACTAAGATCATGGCATCTGGTCTATTTGCCTCGTGGCAAATAGATGGGGAAACAGTGGCAGATTTTATTTTGGGGGGGTCCAAAATCACTGCAGATGGTGACTACAGCCATGAAATTAAAAGACGCTTGTTCCTTGGAAGAAAAGTTATGACTAAACTAGACAGCATATTAAAAAGCAGAGACATTACTTTGCCAACAAAGGTCCGTCTAGTCAAGGCTATGGTTTTTCCAGTAGTCATGTATGGATGTGAGAGTTGGACTGTGAAGAAGGCTGAGTGCCAAAGAATTGATGCTTTTGAACTGTGGTGTTGGAGAAGACTCTTGAGAGTCCCTTGGACTGACTGCCAGGAGATCCAACCAGTCCATCCTAAAGGAAATCAGTCCTGAATATTCATTGGAAGGATTGATGTTGAAGCTGAAACTCCAATATTTTGGCCACCTGATGCAAAGAACTGACTCATTTGAAAAGACCTTGATGCTGGGAAAGATTGAAGGCGGGAGGAGAAGGGGATGATGGAGGATGAGATGATTGGATGTCATCACTGACTCAGTGGACACGAGTTTGAGTAAACTCCAGGAGTTGGGAGGCCTGGCGTGCTGCCAGTCCATGGGGTTGCAAAGAGTCAGACACAACTGAGTGACTAAACTGATCACCCTGGTACCAAAACCAGACAAAGACAACACAAAGAAATAAAACTACAGGCCAAAATCACTGATGAACATAGTTGCAAAAATCCTCGAAAAATTTTAGCAGACAGAATTCAGCAACACATCAAAAAGCTCATACACCAGGATTAAGTTCAATTTATTCCAGGAATATGAGGATTCTTCAATATATGCAAATCAATCAATGTGATACACCGTATTAGCAAATTAAAATATAAAAACCATATGATAATCTCAATAGATGCAGAAAAAGCTTTTGACAAAATTCAGCACCCATTTATGATTAAAACTCTACAAAAAATGGGCATAGAAGGAACCTACCTCAACATAGTAAAGCCCATATACAATAAGCCTACAGCAAACATTATTCTCAATGGTGAAAAACTGAAAACATTCCCCCTAAGATCAGGAACAAGACAAGAGTGTCCACTCTCACCACTATTATTCAACATAGTACTGGAAGTCCTAGCTACAGCAATCAGAGAAGAAAATGAATTAAAAGGAATCCAGATCGGAAAAGAAGAAGTAAAGCTCCTACTGTTTGCAGATGACATGATACTCTACATAGAAAACCCTAAAGATAGTATCATAAAATTACTAGAGCTAATGAGTGAGTTTAGCAAAGTTGCAGGATACAAAATCAATACACAGGAATCACTTGCATTTCTATATACTAACAATGAAAAATCAGAAAGAGAAATTAAGGAATCAATCCCATTCACCACTGCAACAAAAAAAATTAAATAATGAGGAATAAACTTACCTAAGGAGACAAAAGAACTGTACACAGAAAATTATAAGACGCTGATGAAAGAAATCAAAGATGACATAAACAGATGGAGAGAGATTCCATGTTCCTGGGTAGGAAGAATCAATATTGTGAAAATGACTATACTACCAAACACAATCTACAGATTCAATGTGATCCCTATCAAATTACCATTGGCATTTTTCACAGAACTAAAACAAAAAATTTCACAATTCGTATGGAAACACAAAGACCCCAAATAGCCAAAGCAGTCTTGAGAAAGAAGAATGGAGCTGGAGGAATCAACTTTCCTGACTTCAGGTTATACTACAAAGTCTCAATCATGCAGACAGTATGGTACTGGCACAAAAACAGAAATATAGACCAATGGAACAAGATAGAAAGCCCAGAAATAAGCCCATGCACCTATGGGTACCTTATTTTTTGCAAAGGAGGCAAGAATATACAATAGGGCAAAGACAGCCTCTTCAATAAATGGTGCTGGGAAAACTGGACAGCCACATGTAAAAGAATGAAATTAGAACACTTCCTAACACCATACACAAAGATAAACTCAAAATGGATTAAAGACCTAAATGTAAGACCAGAAACTATAAAACTCTTAGAGGAAAACATAGGCAGAATATTCGATGACATAAGTCAAAGCAAGATCCTTTATAACCCACCTCCTAGAGTAACAAAAATAAAAACAAAAGTAAACAAGTGGGAAATGATTAAACTTAAAAGCTTTTGCATAGCAAAGGAAACTGTAAGTAAGGTGAAAAGACAACTCTCAGGACGGGAGAAAATACTAGCAAATGAAACAACTGACAGAGGATTAATTTCCAATGTATACAAGCAGCTCATACAGCTTAAAACCAGAAAAACAAACAACCCAATTAAAAAGTGGGAAAAAGACTTAAACAGATACTTCTCCAAAGAAGACATACAGATGGCTAACAAACACATGAAAAGATGCTCAACATCACTCATTATTAGGGAAATGCAAATCAAAACTACAATGAGATATCACTTCACACTGGTCAGAATGGCCAACATCAAAAAGTCTACAAACCATAAATGCTGGAGAGGATGTGGAGAAAAGGGAACGCTCTTTTGGTGGGAATGTAAATTGATACAGCCACTATGGAAAACAGTATGGAGAGTTCTTAAAAAACTAGGACTAAAACCACCATATGACCCAGCAATCCCACTTCTAGGCATATACTCTGAGGAAACCAAAATTGAAAAAGACACATGTATCCCATTGTTCATTGTAGCGCTATTTACAATAGCTAGAACATGGAAGCAACCTAGATGTCCATCGAAAGATGAATGGATAAGAAGTTGTGGCATATATACACAATGAAATATTATTACTCAACCATAAAAAGGAACACATGTGAGTTCTGATGAGGTGGATGAACCTAGAACCTATTATACACAGTGAAGTCAGTCAGAAAGAGAAAGAGGAAGATAAATACCATATTCTAATGCATATATAAGAAATCTAGAAAAATGGTACTTAAGAACTTATTTACAGGATAGCAGTGGAGAAACAGACATAGAGAATAGGATTATGGACATGAGGAGAGGAGAGGAGAGGAGAGGGTGAGATGTATGGGAAAAGTAATGTGGAAACTCACATTAGCGTATGCAAAATAGATAGCCAATGAGAATGTACTGTATGGCTCAGAAAACTCAAACTGGGACTCTGTATCAATCTAGAGGGGTGGGATTGGGCAGGAGATGAGAAAGAGATTCAAAAGGGAGAGGATATATGTATACTTATGCTGATCATGTTGAGGTTTGACATAAAACAACGAATTCTGTAAAGCAATTATCATTCAATAAAAAAATAGATTAAAAAAAAACTTTTAAAAAATCCCTCAAATTTGCTTTTTGTCTAACATCATTCTTATAGCTAAAATAAATATAAAATAAACAGCAAGTAATAAGTCATCAACAAAAAAAACAAAATGAGAAATGCACATTAAAATGATGTATAATATAATGTACAACACATTTATTTAAGAATGTATTCCAATATCAAGCGGCACAGCTCAACAATGTAAAAACCGCAATTACTTTTGCACCACCCCACTATAAACCAAGAGTAGGAAGCTCTGCTGTAGGAAAGGAGCCTATAGAATTTACAGTAGTGGGTGCAAAGCAATTTAGGAGTAATTAAAGGTATTCTAAGGCTTCCCCATGTGGCACAGTGGTTAAGAATTTGCCTGCCAATGCAGGAGATGCAGGTTCAATCCCTGGGTCAGGAAGATCCCCTGGAGTGGAAAATGGCAACCCATTCCAGTATTCTTGCCTGGGAAATCCCATGGACAGAAGAGCCTGGTGGGCTACAGCCCATGGGGGTCACAAGAGTAGGACACAGCTGAGCATACATGCACACATTTGATCTATGCTTAAAACTGGTACACTCTCAATTCTACCACATTTTAGTGGCCAAAACAAGTCACAAGCCTAGATTCAAGGTGTGGAGAAATAGTCTCCACCTGCTAATGGAATGAATCACAAAGTCACATACAAGATACAGGAAAGGAAATCAGCTATTTTGGCATCAATCTTCCATACCTCCCTTTTTCAGGTTCTTAAAACATGAATTAATAAGCAGAGGTCACTTGATAAATACATAACTAAATCTAACTGGATAGTGTTCAGGGGTTATTTCAATCAAGCTCCAAAGAACTTGATCAGTTGCTCCAAACCCAGAATGTATCAGAACACCAGACTGCCCTTTACCCTCTCCTGCCCCACCCACAACCCTCAAACGTCTATCTGGAGATTACCTCTCAGACTGGACTTTTTCTGCGGATGCCTGCCATTAAGCCCTCCCATTCTGCACTGCTTTTCACTGGTTTCACTCTTCTGGTGACACCTGCTTCCACATAATGGATTTATTTTCTATAGTCTCTACCTTAATTACTATGTTAGGTGTTTAGTCAATAAAAATTTAATTCTGCTAAAGTTGACGCAGGGAAAGATAGAGGAAAACATTCTCTCTTCATCTCCCACCTCTTCCTCAGGGGTATCAATACAACAGCACTCTGAAATCTGGAAGAAGAATCATTTACTTTTTGCTTTCATTAGCTATTGCTATAATAATTGGGAATTTCTGGCCCTGTTGGTTCATAATTCAGTGGTAGAGCCCAGATGTCTGTGGACCACAGGTTTCCCGTAACAGCAGGAAATGATTCCTCAGCTCTTTCAGAATTGAAACCTAGATATTGTGCAGAAATTCAAGGAGCCCAAACCCTGTTAGAGTAAATTAGCATTTAGGTATCTGACACGCTTTGGAATGAGTCTTTCCATAGAAACTCGTTTTCTAGGCCGCGATTCCATTACACAGTGCCCTTCTTAGGAGAGCCCGAGGGAGAAATTTCTCTCTGATCTCAGGATGGGAAATAGTTGGGCTGCTTCTTAGTACTTGAGTGGTTTTGTGGTGGCTATTACTACAGATAATGTGGATTGTGAGGGCATCTCCTTAGTGTGGTGCCGAATCTGAGACCCATCTCTAATAAATCTATGGGACTTCAGGTGTGAATTTTGGATATTAACCCCACACCTGAATTTGCCTTATCGTGTCTATATACTCGCCATTCCACTTCCCTCATTGAATTATTTTTATAGGATTTTTGTCCTATTTGAGATACTTACATAAGCAGATTAAGTGCTCTTCAGAGCTTCAGAGAATAAATAAGCAAACAAATAAGTGCCAATTTCTCAAGAAATGTATATGATTTTAGACACTTTTAACAATTCAATTGTGTCTATTTTGCTAGAACTCTTCTTTTTCCATTTCAGACACTCTGGCTAAGTTAATCATACTTCTCCAAGGTTCATTATTATCTTTGGCTTCAAAAAGCTGCTCATCTTTTTTTTCTTTTTCTCCCTATATCCTACTGCTATTCCTTACCTGTCCCAAGGCAACCATTTCAATGTGCTCTATGCATGCCCTTTTGTTAGTATGTGTCCTTATAAAACACAGTTTTGTATATGTGGATCTTAACGGTGTATAAATATTGTTGTTGTCAAAGTCAATCTCTTTCTTTTTTCATCCAGCACTATGTTTTTAAGGTTCGTATATTTTACTCTGGGTACATTTAGTCTGTTACTTCTCTCTGGGGAATAGCATAAACCGAACACTCCCTGCCTGTTATTCTCCAAAACTGCTTCCAATCCCCTACTGCCGTAAAAACACTGTGAAGACAATCCTCATACATGGGGTGAACGCTTTTGAGAAACAAGTGTGCTCGTCATAATTCACCAGGACAGCACATGTACACTATAATTGTCCCAGACAAGCTAAAATGCCTTGCCACCTTACTCATACAGGACCTTCATAAACTCTGTAAGAAGCCGTCCTTGATATGCACCCAGGAGTGGATTTGCTGGGTCAGCAAGTATACCTCAACCTAATTTGCTATCACTATCAGAGTCCTCTGCAGAATTTCTACACCAGTCGATCGTCCCATTAGCAGTGCATAAGGGTTCCTATGGTCCCACATCCCTGCCAACACTTGGCATTATCCTAAATTTGCCAGTCTAGTACAAGAAAACTGATGTCTCCATTTATCTTGCATTTTTCTGTCAACGAACGAGTTTGGATGGGCTTCCTTGGTGGCTCAGCAGTAAAGAACCCACCTGCAATGCAGGAGATGCAAGAGATGTGGGTTCAATCCCTGGGTCAGAAAGATCCCCTGGAGGAGAAAATGGCAACCCACACCAGTATTCTTGCTGGGACAATCCCATGGCCAGAGGAACCCGGCAGACTACAATCCGTGGGGTCTCAGAGAGTCAGACAGGACTGAGCAACTAAACAATGAGTTTGAGCGTTTCTTAATATTCTTGGCTTTTTGTATTTTTTCCTTTCTGTGAATTTTGACTCTCATATATTTGCCCATTTTCCAATGCTGTATCTTTTTTGTTGATTTGAAACAGATAGAAATTTTTCTAAAGTGAGCACACATTTCTTTGTCTCTGTAGCACATAACCTAGCACTGCTATCCTTTTCTGGCAGAACTAGAGTCACACAATGACAAGGATAAGTAACAGTGCAGGGATCATAAGATGCTATAGAATCTAGTTCAGTTCAGTTCAGTTGCTCAGTCGTGTCCAACTCTTTGTGACATGAATCGCCGCATGCCAGGCCTCCCTGTCCATCACCAACTCCCGGAGTTCACTCAGACTCACGTCCATCGAGTCAGTGATGCCATCCAGCCATCTCATCCTCTGTCGTCCCCTTCTCCTCTTGCCCCCAATCCCTCCCAGCATCAGAGTCTTTTCCAATGAGTCAACTCTTCACGTGAGGTGGCCAAAGTACTGGAGTTTCAGCTTTAGCATCATTCCTTCCAAAGAAATCCCAGGGCTGATCTGTTACATGGGTACAAACCAATTGTTATGGACTGAATCAAGTCCTCCAAAATGCATATTTTGAGATGTATTTGGAGATGTAGCCTTTAAGAAGGTTCAGTTCAGTTCAGTCGTTCAGTCATGTCTGACTCTTTGTGACCCCATGGACTGCAGCACGCCAGGCTTCCCTGTCCATCACCAACTCCCCGAGTTCGCTCAAACTCATGTCCATTGAGTCGGTGATGCCATCCAACCTTCTCATCCTCTGTCCTCCCCCTTCTCCTCTCACCTTCAATCATTCCCAGAATCAGGGTCTTTTCCAATGAGTTAGTTCTTTGCATCAAGTGGCCAAAGTATTAGAGTTCCAGCTTTAGCATCAGTCCTTCCAATGAATATTCAATGATTTCCTTTAGTATGGACTGGTTGGATCGCCAAGGTAAATGAGGTCATAAATGTGGGGGTCCTACTCCAATGTGGCTTGTGACCCTATAAAACTAGAAAGATACACCAAGCAGGAAGGGCACACACAGAAAAAGGTCAGGTGATGATACAGCAAGAAGGTAGTCGTTTGTACACCAAGGCAAGAGGCTTCAGGAGAAATCAAACCTGACAACACCTTGATCTCAGATTTCTAGCTTTCAGAACTGCAAGAAAATAAATTTCTGTTAACTAAGCTAACCAGTCTGTGGTATTTTGTTATGGCAGCCCTCACAGACAAACATGCCAATCAACATGTAGGAAACATCTTTAGATTGAGCCATTTGCATCTAATTACTTTCTCTTATGATGCCCAGCTGTGTGATGTACCAGACAGTATAACCTGGCTGTCTTTCCAGAACATTATTTACTGAGTCAACTGATAAAGTAGTCATATTCCAGATGATTTCTTCAGACTCTAGAAAAAACATTTTTTTCTTACTGTAGGTATCAATGTCATCTGTCTTAGCAGCATCTTCCAAAGCAGCACAAACAATAGATTGTGGATCCTGCCAGCTGACTGTCCACTCTCTTTTATATAACTCACCTTGCTTACTCAAGGGTTTGAGGGAGGATTATCTCATCATTTAAGAGTACAAATAGAATTTCAGTAGAAGGGGTTTGCTTAAAAACCTATTAATTCTTTATCCTCCAAGGAAAATAACACTTCTGAAGACATAGTACCAGAAAAAGGATGGATTTCACATAACACCAATCAAATTGGCAATCGTATAGAGTATCATGTTGAGAAAAATGCAAAGGTAAGTATAAACTCGGTAGATAAAAATGCCATGATGGATAAGCAAGGTCTGCCACAGCCCTGGGTGTCAGGTAGGGTAGGCCGTATGTTTGTCATCTCTGTCTGTGTAGACCTTCACTTCATTTTTAATGTTTGTGTGCTTAATTGCTCAGTCATGTCCAACTCTTTGTGAGCCCATGAACTGTAGCCTGCCAGGCTCCTCCATCCATGGGGATTCTCCAGGCAAGAATATTGGAGTGGGTTGTCATTCCCTCCTCCAGGGGATCCTCCCAACCCAGGGATGGAACCCAGGTCTCCTGCATTGCAGGCAGATTCTTTACCATCTGAGTCACCAGGGAAGCCCTTTAAATGCTTGGCTATGAAAAAAAAAAAAAAGATTTCTGATGAAGACATCCTTCAAAATTTCATCTTGAATATTATGAATCTGAAAATTCAGGATATTATTTATAAGATGAAGAAAACCAGGGACTTCTCTGGATGGTCCAGTTGCTAAGAATCCACCTTGCAGTGCAGGGGATGTGGGTTCCATTCCTGGTTGGGAACTAAGCTCCTCCATGCTGCAGAGAAACTAAGCCTGTGTGTCACAAGTACTGAAGCCCACGCACTCCACAGCCCACATGCCATGACTAAGACCCAACACAGCCAACTACATAAACAAATGAATGTTTAAACGATGAAGAAAACTACTTTGGGATATCTCCTCTCAACTCATGTTCTTTTCTGGAAAATACTCAGTTAATAGCAGAGTCAATGACAATGGCAGCCTTGAGCACTTCATATCTATTACCTTAATTAAACTACACAGAATCCCCATTTTACAACCAAGGCCACTGAGGCCCAAAGAGGTGAAGCAACTTTTCAAAGTCTTGGAGCTATTAAGTGGGGATTCAAACCCAGAAGTCTGATCACTTTTAAATGCTAGGCCATTTCAATCCCTCACAAAAGATGGTGAACACCTTAATAGGAATTAATGCTATTTGTCACAATGAGCTGACAATAAACAAGGCTTCTTATCTCTAGGTGAACTCATGGTACTAATGTAAAAATTAAAAAGTATGGAACTAATTAGGAAGAAAATGCTGTTTATCCCTCCATGTGTGTCTGGAGTATTTGTGATATGCCATGCCCTGTGGTGAGCTTTATACAGATCATCCCATTGAATCCTCTAAACCATCCTATTTAGTGGTTATCCCCACTTTACAGACGAGGAAATGAAGGCAAAGACGTGAAATGACTTGCTTCCAAATCACACAACTGACAAATGATGAAGCTGGGATCCCAGTCTACGTTGTCTGACTTCAGGAGCTCAGCCTCAAAACCACTCTTTACCCATAATCCCAAATTTACAGTTTTCCTAGGTGGGCCTCCAGGTTAGATACAGGTCAAAATCTTAAGCTCATTTAAATTGCTTACCTCTTTGGGCACTTGGAAACACCAAAACTTACTGTGTGACACTTGGAGTACTTTATAAAAATTAATCAGTTATGTCATCTCTAGGAAACTGTTCAGGATATAGACTGTGTTCAGAAATCAGGTATTTCTCCCCCAAGAAAAGTCAATGAATTCTTTTTCAGCTACATAGTTTCCTTTAAAAAAAAAAAAAAAAAACCAACTTATTCTCCAGCATGATATCCTCTGATTCACCAAGGTGCTCAACATTTGTGTTATTCTTAAAAATCTTTTGCTTCCATAATTTACAGTGGCCCAAAGATACTAGAAGGATCTATACTTTACCCAACTGTGGAAAGTCTGTCGTGGGTCCTATAGGATGGTTTCAGGGACAATGCTATTATTTTGTTGCTTATGTGTATGTTATTGGCAATGTGTATAATCTCAAACATCGTGGTCAGATCCTCCAAATCTGTAGGGAGTTGACTACAAATCTGTAGGCAAGTTGCCATGATAAACTCCACTAGAAATTATTTATAAACTCTAATTTATCACCATGTTTCAGCCTTCTGCAGAGCTGACTTCTATCTTGCTGGACTGTTCCCTATCAGACTTCAAATGTCCAAGTCACCAGACCTTCTGGAGAACACCCCTGAATTTCTAATGAATGTCTTGTGACTCCACAGTTCATAGAACTTGGTCCAACTTTTCACTGAATGATGTCCTCCATCACCACCACCACTGGAGAGCTGACTTCTGGTCCTCTAGAGCAGCATACTCCCTTAAACTTCAGATGCTTACAAGAGTTTCTCTTTTCCCCACTGTGGTATTGCTGTATCATTCTCTCCCCCTCTCTTCACCACTGTATGTCTTTTTCACTGTTAGTACCATGTCTGGTGCTTATACCCTTCAATGCCACTCTGCTTTCTCTACCCTCCCACTCATAGAGTTTCACTGTATCTTTTGACTTCTATCTTCTCCCCACAAATTGCTTCTCTCAAAGCTCCCTGGCTTTGGGCCGAGCTGAGAATCCATGGGAGCTGCTCTCTTTCAGTTTGGCCCTACTGAGTGGCTGACCTCACACTCCCCACTTAGAGAAACTCCCTGGAATTACCTGGCAAAGCTGTTTATGTGTATGTGTGTGTTTTTCTGGGGTGACACACTGTGGCAGACCCTATGGACTTCATACCCCTACACAATCCACAATTCCCCATGCCCTTGACCTCCTTTGTCAAAAAGGCTAAGAAGCTCAATTTTTCAATTTCTCAACTTTCTCATTTGACCAATGATAAGGAAAACATGCCTTTCTGAACAAACAGCAAAGCCTCACTAGGAGAAAGTCACTTACTCTTATTCTTTCCCATTATTCCTGCCTGGAATGTGGATGTAAAGGTTAGATGTGCAGCAGCCACCTTGCAAATGTGAGGCTGCAAGCCAGAAGGCAAAGGCCTGCATGGAAGACAGAAGGGTAGAAAGTTGGACAGCACTTCAGTCCCTGATGGCATCCTTGAGCCATCATCCCAGCTCTGAATTGTCTCCTCCAGACTCATATTTGTTATGAATTATACACACACATACAATTTTTAAAAGGAGAGATGTAAGTATAAATGTGAATTCTGAAATTTTCTTCATGATAGATTATCTTGCATGTGCCTGAGAGGCAAGTATCTCATATTGGAGAACTCTGCTAAATAACCAAGGCACTACTCTATTAACAGAAATCAGTAAAACTTAAAACAGCAGTAATGAAAGAAAGAAAGAGTTAGTCTTATCTGACTCTTTGCAAACCCATGGACTGTAGCCCACCAGGCTCCTCTGTCTATGAAATTCTCCAGGCAAGAATACTGGAGTGGGTAATCATTTCCTTCTCCAGGGGAACTTCCCGACCCAGGGATCGAACCCAGGTCTCCTGCATTACAGACAGATTCTTTACCATATGAGCCACTAGGGAAGCCCATTATATTAACAGAAATCAGTAAAAGTTAAAACAGCAGTCATGAAGAAGGAGGAAAGATACCCAGAGAAGTGTATTACAAGACAGGGTGACACCGTGAGGTCATTTGTGTTTTGTATATAAATGACTAGAAGGAACTTACATAGAAGGTTAATTAATGGTAATTGCTTTAAACTATTGTATGTTCATAGTTTTTAGCAGTGACCATGTTCTAATTCTCAATAAAGGGAAAAAAGGAAAAAGAAATGTTATTTCAAATACCCTGACAGTTTAAGATAGACCTTCTCCACTTTACAAAATCACTTCAAGGTGCCCTTGTCGTGGAGCTGAGCATCTCTCCACCCTGCACAAACATGCTCCACCATGAACCCCTGCCTGTGATGACAGCCAGGCAGGTGTGGTGGTGAGGGCCCTAGGTGAGATGATAGCTCATTTCCAGTGGCCTCCAGCCTGCTCTGGGGGTAAGGAGGTGATCAGAGTGGGGAAATGAAGGCCCTGTGGGATGTCACCCTTGTTGACCAGACTACCCTCTCATGTATCAGTGCATTTACCCCTTACCTCACTCTGCTTATCACAAAATTGCCCTAATTCCCATCCCTGCCACAGAATAATGGGTTTTTATCTTTGGAACACCATCTAGTACACTTCTACCTCTTCAGAGCTGGAGAAGTGCAAGCTCTAAAAAGCTGAGGCTATGTCCAAGGTCAAACAAGAGATTTCAGCAGCAGAGTGGGCACCAGAAGTCACTCAGTCATTAGCAGTCACCATATAGAACCCTCTTTGCGGCCGGAGCGTTGCCATCTTTCTTACCTGTACAAAAGCCCTACAAGATAGGTGCTGTCATCTCCATTTTAAAGCTGAAGAAACCAAGGCTCAGACAGATCATGTGATTGTCCAGGATTAAAACACAAGCAGAACCAAGAGGTGAACCCAGCCCTGTCTGGCTTCCAAATATGGGCTGTTTCCACCACTTCGGCTGACTGCACATACTGCTTATCTGATTTGTTACAGATGTGCCCACAAAGCAGTTTACAACCATCCCTCTATAGGTGTCCTTAGCTATTGGAGCCTCAGGAAATCCATTTCAGTGCCACCTCCCCCTCCCCCTTGGAATAGGAAATGCTTCCTGAAAGCCTGTTCTCTCTGCAGCTGGTGATATTTGATTTGATTAACACCTTGGGACCTATCACCAGACTTAAAGATGATGCTTAATTAATTACTTATGTTAAAGAGCTGGCACTTTCTGCATTTGGTTCACACTTCCAGCCTCAATCATGTTTTCATTTCAGCAATAATATTTACATGATTAGCAAATAGTCAATTCATACTCTGGTGTGGACCTAAGCTGTGTGTGGGACTTCCCAAAGCAGATGTCCTTGACAGGTGTAAAGAAATCTGCCTTTTTTTTTTCTAACAGCAAGAACCATGAACAAGATCTTTTGCTTGTTTCCCAATGAAAAGTTGTGCCTGGATCAACAAATATTCATGGAGCACTGACCTAGTCTATGTGTCAGTCAACATTTGCAGGGCCCCATGGGGGCTAACAAGAAATGCACTAAGAAATCACATTAGATTTAATTCTGTTTTTGCTTTCCTTTTTTCTGTTCCAAGACCTAGATGCATAGATTAGGAAAAGACATGAAGTTTCAGAGGCATTCACTAAGTTCTCCCAGAATACTATCATTCAAAAGGAAGAAATACATGGCCTACATGATATTACGATTAAGTGAGTTTGTGATGTTAAATGACCCCAGGATGCAAACAGAGGTAAAACTGAAAAGGGGTGATATGCCACAAGATTATCCTATGAATAATTTTAATCAAGAACCTAGATAATGATACAGAAAAGTGACAAAGTTCTCAACAGACTGGACAATGGGTTGACTTCTAACACCATGAAATTTTGTAGAAACAAATGCCACGGAATCACCAGAATCAGCACTCTATAGGGAAAGCATGGCTTTGAGAGGCACCATCAACCACAAGCTTCACAGGAGACAACAGTGTAATGTGTGACTCACATGTCACTAATGCATCCGCTTGACTGTGCGTGTCAAGAACCAAGATGGAGGACAGTGAAAGCTCTGCTCTCATTTTTACTCCCCAGCTCACCCTTAGGTAGTGCATTCAGCTGTAAGTAGGTTGACCACATATGATAATATCCTAGTTGGGACAGTTTTCAGAATAAAAGGGTTTGCAGGTGATAAATGGGTCTGGAAAATGACTCCTGGGCAAACTGGGACTCACCTAGTTATAAGGGATATGGACAGGTTGGAGGGGATTCAGAGGAGAAACTGGAAGAGAGGAAGGTCTCAAGAGAAGAGATTATGGTATATCTTTGAAGAGAAATGTTTAGCCTGAGGAAGAGCCAAGTGAGGTTTATATGTAAGCTACTTTGAGATATTCAAAGGGGCAGCAAATGAAAGAGGTGTGGGACTCATGGATTATGGTCTTGAGGGATTCTACCATGAGGCATCAACTATAGAGAAAATGATTGCTTCTCAGGGGTATTTGAACCCAAGAGGAGGTAATGAACAACTGCCTTATTACAAAAACATTTTGGAAGCCTACCTGGGTCCATCCATCAGTTCCTGTTCACGTGCCTAGTTAGTTCTCCAGACAAATTCCAGTGAAATAGGAATCATTCCTTTTTAATGAAATCCAACTTCTTTTCTTTCTTTTAAAATATGGTTATTGTTTAAATATATGGTGGCTCTTCTCTCTTTTTTCAAAGACAGCTTCTTTTAAGGAAATTAGACATACAAGGTCTGTGATTCCCTGGACTCCTCTCTATAATTTTACATATGCTTTTTTCAGGATATTATTTACAGAATTTTCTTAAATATTCTTCTTTGTAAAGACCAACACAAACACTACATTACACTGAATCTAAGACATTACTGAGGGTTTAGAGGGAACATACCACAACATAATAAAAGCTATTTATGACAAACCCACAGCCAATGTAACACTCAACAGTAAAAAGCTGAAAGCCTTCCCATTAAAATCTGAAACAAGACAAGGATACTCATGCTCACCATTTCTATTAAACATGGTATTGGAAGTCCTAGCAATAGCAATAAAAAAAAAGTATCCAAATTGGAAGGAAAGAGGTAAAATTGTCATTATATGCAGATGACATGGTACTATATACAGAAAAACCTAAAGACTCCACACGAAAACTACTAGAACTGATAAATGAATTCAGCAAGTAGTAGGATACAAGATTAACATACAGAAATTGGTTGCATTTCTTTATACTAACAATGAAATATCAGAAAGGGAACGTGAAAATCACGATACCTTTTAAAATTGCATTTCAAAAAATAAAATTTTTAGGAAAACCTGAAAAGGAGGTGAAAGACTTATATGCTGAGAACTACAGAACATTAATAAAGGAACAAGAAGATGACGCAAAGAAATGGAAAGATATCCCATGCTCTTGGATTGGAAGATTTCACATTGTTAAAATGGCTATACTACCCAAGGCAATCTACAGATTTAATGTGATCCCTATCAAATTACCCATGACATTTTTCACAGAACTACAAGAAGTAATCCTGAAATGTATATGTAATCATAAAAGACCCCCAAATTGCCACTCCTGAGGGGAAAAAAAGAAACAGGAGGCCTAACTCTCTTAGACTTCAGATAATACTACAAAGCTGCAGCAATCAAAACAGCATGATATCGACATAAAAACAGACATATGAATCAACAGAACAGAGAGGCCAGAAATAAATCCACACACCTATGATCAATTAATCTTTAACAAAGGGGGTAAGAATATACCATGGAAAAAAGACAATCTCTTCAACAAGTGGTGTTGGGAGAGTTGGACAGCAACATGTAAATCAATGATGTTAGAACACACCTGCACATCATACACAAAAATAAACTCAAAATGGCTTTAAGACTTAAATATAAGACAAGACGCTGTAAAACTCCTAGAAGAGAATACAGGCAAGACATTCTGACAAAAATCATACCAATGTTTTCTTATGTCAGTCTCAAGGCAAAAATAAACAAAAGCAAAAACAAGCAAATGGGTATTAATCAAATGCACAAGCCTTTGAACAGCAAAGGAAAGCATAAATAAAAAGAAAAGAAAACCTACAGCCTGGGAGAAAATATTTGAAAATGATGCAACCAGCGCGGTTTAATTTTGAAAATACACAAATAGCTCACACAACTCAATAACAGACAAAAAAAAAAAAAAAACAATCCAATAAAAAAAAGGGCTGAAGACCTAAGTAGACATTTCTCCAAAGAACACATACAGATGACCAACATGCATATAAAAAGATGATCAACATCACTGATAGAGAAATGCAAATCAAAACTACAATGAGGTATCACCTCACACCAGTCAGAATGGTCATCATCAAAAAAAATCTATAAATAATAAATGCTGGAGAGAGTATAGAGAAAAGGGAACCCTTCTACAGTGTTGGTGAGGATGTAAATTGGAGCAGCCACTATGGAGAACAGTATGGAAATTTCTCAAAAAACTAAAAACAGAGTTGCCCTATGATCTAAAAATCCCACTCCTGAGTACATAACTAGACAAAACTATTTAATATAATTCAAAAAGATACATACATGCCTATGTCCATAGCAGCACTATTTACAATAGCAAAGACTTGGAAACAACCTAAATGCGCATCAAGAGATGAATGGATAAAGAAGATGTGGTGCATATATACAATGGGATACTATTCAGCCATAAAAAAGAATGGATGCATGCATGCTCATGTTTGACTCTTTGCGACCCTATGGACTGGGTCTCTCCAGGCTCCTCTGTCCATGGGATTTCCCAGGCAAGAATATTAGAGTGAGCTGCCATTTCCTGCTCCAGGGGATCTTCCTGACCCAGGGATCAAACTCATGTCTCCTGCATCTCTGGCATTGGCAGATGGATTCTTTCACCACTGAGTCCCATGGGAAGCCCCTTAAAAATAATTAAATAATTCCATTTGCAACAACATGGATGGACCTAGAGATATGATGCCAAGTGAAGTAAGTTAGAAAGATGAATGCCGTATGATATTACTTACATGTAGAATTTAAAATAGGACACAAATTTATCTGTAAAACAGACTCACAGACATAGAGAAGAGACTTGTGGTTGCCAAAGGTAAGGGTGAGTGAGGAAAGGATGAATAGGGAGTTTGAGATCAGCAGATACAAACTATTATATATAGGATGGATAAACACAAGGATCTACTGCATAGCACAAGAGACTATATTCAATATCACATGATAAACCATAATGAAAAGAATATGAAAAAGAATGTGTATATATTCATATACGTATAACAAAGTAACTTCGCTGTACAGCAGAAAATAATACAACATTGTAAATCAACTATACTTGTATAAAGTAAGTTCTGATGAAAAGACACCATTGATTATAAAATGCATCACTATTATATAGCATTAGAGAGAGAAAAAAAATGCTACCAATTAACTATACCTCCGGAGAAGGCAATGGCACCCCACTCCAGTACTCTTGCCTGGAAAATCCATGGACAGATGAGCCTGGTGGGCTGCAGTCCATGAGGTCGCGAAGAGTCGCACACGACTGAGCGACTTCACTTTCACTTTTCTCTTTCATGCATTGGAGAAGGAAATGGTAACCCACTACAGTGTTCTTGCCTGGAGAGTCCTGGGGATGGTGGAGCCTGGTGGGCTGCCGTCTATGGGGTCGCACAGAGTCGGACACGACTGAAGCAACTTAGCATAGCATAGCATAGCAACTATACCTCAAACTTTTTCACATTTCAATTCCCACTTTCCTTGGCCAACTCAAAATTGTCAATTTGTTCCCATTTTCATGTGATATTAGTATCTTTGTCATCAAGAACATTGAGAATGCAGTATTTCTTTTAAAAGAATTCCACTATTACCTCTGGAATTTTCTCCCAAGCAACTAACACTTGATCTGAAGGTTTTGATGTTCCTGCTTTTTCGACTTAACCAGCAAATGACAAGACTAAGTTTTAAAACAACTAGGATTTTATTCTTTGTTCAAATAGTCCTTAAGTTATTTGCTGACTGAAACAATGAGGAAGTGCTGTCTAGTTACACCACCAGGAATAACAACAAAATTTGCTCTGCGTAGGCAATGACAGCTCCATCCCAGCTGGAACCCGGCCAACAGATGCCTGGGATATTCAAATGTGATATATGGAGGCTTGGGATAACACACAGTAATTCCACCTCCCTGTCTACTTTTTGGTCCTAGGTTATGCCCTTTGCCTAATAATCCTCTGCCTGCTTTCATTACTGGCCACAATAACCTCTGCCAGCTCTTGCTCCTATAGCTGAGAGTCTCTTCAAGTACTCTCCTGGGTTGTCCTTATTTCTATTTTATGCCCAACTTCATCTACTTTGGAAGTATTCCCCATCTTCTCATTTTAGTTAGTTTTCCATTATATGTCCATCAACTGATAGAACACAAAGCAAAAATGAAAAGGTCAGGCAAGATTTTACATCTCAAAAGAAGACACACTTCATCTCTCCCTGTTTTTATTGAGCAGTACTATAAAGCTTTACAGTAAAGACTTAGCCCTTAGGTCTTGCTGTGAAGTCAAATACTTTGTAGGGACTTTTAGAATGTAGATTCCACTGGGCTATCCCAAGACCTACCACTGACTCAGATTCTTGGGGTTGGGATTGGAATCCCGGGGTGGGGAGAGGGGAAGGAGGCACTTGTATTTTTAACAGAGCTCCAGAGTAATGTGGCACCCCACTCCAGTACTCTTGCCTGGAGAACCCCATGGATGGAGGAGCCTGGTAGGCTGCAGTCCATAGGATCGCTGAGGGTTGGACAAGACTGAGCGACTTCACTTTCACTTTTCACTTTCATGCATTGGAGAAAGAAATGGCAACCCACTCCAGTGTTCTTCCCTGGAGAATCCCAGGGACGGGGTAGCCTGGTGGGCTGCTGTCTATGGGGTCTCACAGAGTCGGACACGACTGAAGTGACTTAGCAGAGTAATGTGGTACATCATCTAGGTTGGAAATTATGAAGAGGACATTAGGCATTTTCACTTTCTCCTTCATACAAGGATAATTCTTTCAGCAAACACCAACAAAAATTGGAACCAAGAGCCCCCACTCTAAGTGTTCAGTAAAAACCAATTCTTATGGGCAGGCTAGTTTTATTCACTTGACCCATAATATTCATACCAGCCTATATTCAACATGTTTAAACTAAGGGGTATAAAGGGCTTTGTGATGACTGGGGATGTGCATGGTGGGAGCACATGCTGGAAACAGGATGAGATTTCCTTTTTCCAGTCTTGCAACAATCTCCAGTGCTGACTGATGCCACGGGGAAGGAGATCTTGTCCTCCACTCTTTAGCTACAGCTTTCCAGGGCCATTTCAGGAGCAAGATGATCTGGGCATAATTCTAGTTCCCTGATTTGAGGACAGTCTGTCACCTGAGAGTGGAAGACTGAACTCGTGTGGGCCTACATTCAGGAAATACACAAATCCCTGCACCAAAGGGCTCAGGAAATGGTTTTTAGGGCTTCAGGGGAGTCCCACTGGGAGACATTCTCTCCCAATCATCTCCATTTTTAGCAAAGGTTGTACTGAATTTTAGGTGAGTGTGAAGATCCCCCATCTTGTGTGGATAAAAGTAGGTAAGCAGTGATTCTACAGTTGACTCCATGGCCTTTTTGGCCCAGAGAACTCAGAATGCAGTTTCCACACTAAAACCCAGATCGCCTCTCACTTACCTCTTGGATCCAGGGAACTCTTGCTCATTAACAAGGGAGAGTCTGAGAGTCACTGTCTCCTCTGAATTTCTTTTCCTTTTGGGCCCAAATCAGAGGCTACAAGCAAGAACACAGAGATACAAATCATTGCAAGTCAGTGCTGATACCTGAAATAAATATTGACACTGTACTTTTTCTCTTACTTCTATGTACTGAACACACACTCTGTGCCTGGCCCTTTATCGACGGCATCTCATTTACTCCTCACCACAACCTGTGAAACAGGTTTCAGTGGCCCCTGGTTGACTACACAGTGGGGAGAAGATGCAGGGTAAGCATCACCCACAGGGCCAGGCAATGAGTAAGGGCCAAATCCAGGAGTGAATCCCAGATCTGATTCCAGAGTTGAAGGTCTCTCACACATTGGTTGTATGTGAAAGGAGGTAAGGAAAACATAATTTAGATTGATGGAGGGAAGGAAGGATGGCTAGATGGAAAGATAAAAAATAGTAATACTATGTAAACACATATACATACATACATTTAATGGGACATATATTATAGAAAATAGGTGGTGTTAAATGGGTATACTCCAAATGATTCTTTAAAATGTTTTGTATGTTGGAAAAAAAAAATCTGAAATCAAGTGTTGGGGAAAAAGAAGAAAGAGAGTAAGGGAATCAAAGACACAACCAATGAAATCTTCCTTCAAGGATCTGTCTCATGTTTCACTATTTGTTCTAGAATCTTAAATTCAATTTAGCTTAACAAATACATATTGAGGCTTCACTATGTACCAGGTACCAAAACACCTGCCAGTCTAGGATGCTGAATTCATGGGAGGCACTATTAGGACAGAAGACAGAACAATTCTGGGGTTCATAGCCAGCAGCTGACCCTAACAACCCACAGTACCAGGCTGACTTTGATAAAGAGGGGTAATGAATAGGCGAAGTGGTATAAGAACACAAAGATAGATAAAATAGTAACTGAGAGGTCTGGGAAGATGCCTGGGAACAGGTAAGATGTGAATTGTGCCTGGGAAAACAGGGAAGATGTCAAAAGGTCTGAACTATTTTTACTCACAACACTTTCAACCCCAAACACATGGGTTTTTTCCCCTGACACCAGCCAGTCCTCTGATACCACCTGGGTGTCCTACAATGAATTCAATTCTGACACTATCTCCTGGAGGTAGAGTCAGGTCCCACAAGTTAAGGGCTCAGTCCCTCCAAGAATGTCCCTAGTTTAGATGCCATTAGAAGGCTGTGAGTCCTTTGCTATACTCTGGGGGCACTTTTGAGCACTGCTACTGCTAAGTCACTTCAGTCGTGACTGACTCTGTGTGACCCCATAGACGTCAGCCCATGAGGCTCCCCTGTCCCTGGGATTCTCCAGGCAAGAAGACTGGAGTGGGTTGCCATTTCCTTCTCCAATGCATGAAAGTGAAAAGTGAGAGTGAAGTCGCTCAGTTGTGTCCAACTCTTAGCGACCCCATGGACTGCAGCCCACCAGGCTCCTTCATCCATGGGATTTCCAGGCAAGAGTACTGGAGTGGGTTGCCATTGCCTTCTCCATTTGAGCACAGAGGACTCCATATAACAGTGGTGTGCAGCATGCACTCCACTCCTTGAGGCGGCCTCAGGCTCTCTGCAAGTTAGACACTGCTTAGCCATTTTTCTCCTGGGGTTTTGCAGTCTCCTTAGAAAGTCATGACAACCCAAGCTATCTGGGGCTTCTGTACTTACCACCTTTCCCTCTGAGGAGCAGGGCCAAAGCCTCTTTCTCAGAAGAGAGAGGGGCCAGCAGCTTCTAAGAGCCTTCTCTGCTCCCATCTCCCCTCCCACCCACTTCCCTCCTCCTCACCTCCCACCGACATCTAAGAGCTCTTCCCCCTCCGCTAGATCTAGCCCTCTCCTCACCGCCTACCAGCACACCTGGAAAACTGCGTGTTCTCTCTGAAGCAAGACGCTGTGGTCCAAATTATTTTATAATTTCTAGGCCAAGTGCCATTAGAGTCTTGACTTTTGAAAATCAAAAGCTTTTTTCCCTCCAGTTCTTTGGTGAATCTCCTTTTTTCCCTGATACAATAAAGATGCCCAAATAAGATTGATGGGAAAGGTCAAGGCAACAGGAGCCGCCAGAAGGGTGCAGAGGGGTAAGTCGGTTTGTATGTTAAAAATATCACCCTGCCAGTGTCCTCACCACCCTTTAAAGCTGGTTCATCCCTTGAGCAAAGGGCACAGTGCACTCTGCATCCTCCTTCATAATCATAACTCCTCCCTGTTCTTGTGTCTCTGAAGAATTTCAGTTCCAGGTGACCTGATCTAGACCGGGCTGCACACGGAATCCCAAGGGAAGCCCGATACCTAAAAATGATGCATCTCACATCTTATAAGTGGCTTCTGTCTTAGAGTTACTTGTGACTCTCTGGAGGTTTTCTCAAGAAATTCAGTAGATGGATTCCCAAACCACTCATCACCAAAGTGTATAATAGTTTTGAAATAGAACCATTTGTTTATGTGAGTTGTATGGCTGGTGCGCCTGCCATACAGTCTTTGAAAAATTCTGACACAAGATCCTTGAGTTGGGGCAATATACTTTGTGGGTTTTCTGTGCAGATCATCACCACAGAGAATTAAATATTTCTCATGGCCCCACCTGACCACGCACAGCTGGTCTCATGCCCTGTTTGTCAAGACATCTGCTCCTTCTCACCCCTGGTGGCATGCCTTTGGCTACACACCAGAGGCCTTTCTTTGGTTTCAATTACCCTCTCTGGTTCATATGACAGTCCTCTGTATCAATCATGGGGCCTGAAAGAGAAACAACTTGTCCGTTAAATCAGTCAAAAGTGCAGATGTCTGAGAAAAATATTAACTTGATGCTTTCCTTCACCAACTGCTCACCCTAAATAAGGACCTAGGAAGTTCTACTTCTGAAACTTAACTACATATTAGAGAAACCCCTCAGTTCAAGTCAATAAATACCCACAGGGTCTGTTTTCCACCATAAACCCACACAGATAAAGTCAGATGTGCCTCTTCCCACAAAGTAGAAAGAGATTTTCCTTGGCATAAATTAAAATCCTCCCTTATGGCCATGGATTTATCAGCAGACTTGCTCATAATGGTCATCTTATGAATGACAGCTGGGAACAACAAATCATTCCTTGTTACAAAGGCTGCTTGATATGGTTCAAAATGGCAGAATCCCTGCTAGAATGAACCTTCTCCGGACCAATAAAAATCCTTCTAGGGAAAAAGTGGAGGGGAGCAGTGGTTGCAGCAGGGTAAGACACACACTTCCAGGATCTGAAGGGAAACATTCAGCAGCTGTGGCTTCACCACCTTACATCTGTTCCTCAGCAACACCCAGAAGAGGTGTTGACCTCAAATACATTGAGTTTTTTCACCCACTCAGAGCTGAACATCAACTATTGATATTCAAACGAACTTTTATTAATGACAAACAAGCCTAAGATCATCCAGGGAGTCTGTGTGTGCTGGTACTATACTCCTTCTGTTCCTCCTTTCCAGCAGGAACGGAGGAAGCTTTTTACTTCAAAAATACAAATTTAAGGGACTTTCCTGGTGGTCCAGTGGTTAAAACTCCATGCTTCCTCTGCATGGGGTGCAGGTTTGAATCAATCACTGGTCAGGGAACTAAGATCTCACATGCCCATATGACCAAAAAGAAAAAAGAAAAACCAAATTTAATACATATGACCAATAATGCTATACAATATGAATAAAACATTGATTGGGTTTTGCAATTCTGAAAGCAGTAAATTGCCAACAGCTCAAGCACTGATCACTTAAACATGATCCTGAAATACATTTATTTAATTTGGTGTATTATCAATCACTTCTACTGTCTTCTTGGCAATGGCAAAAATACACAGGCAATTTCTCTCCCAACATCCTCCCAACTATCCCCAAAATAAAAGCACATGTTTACAAAAAAACTCTCTCACCTAACCAGACATTTTCTGAGAAGCACATACAGTATTTTAAACTCAACGCAGTACTCAGATCTGTTAAACATTTTCAACACCCCTGAAAACCCCATTGAAGAAAGAGAATCTACATTCTTTACCCAGTCTGCCTGACTTAAAGTAGCATGAGGCTAGAATCATCCACATGTAAAGTTAAACAATGAAATTCCCCAAGTACATACACGCTGTGAAAATCAGTAACCTCTTCTCAAACTAGCAAATTGGATTCAAGTGTTTGGTTCACCGGTTACATCCAACAGACACAAATAAGAGGCTATCTCCCAAGTGAAAGAAAAGGGGGCAAGGAATTCTTGAAAAAAATGTGTTCTCATCAGAATTTCTGTGTTTCATACAGCATGGATGGTGTCTGTAAAACTCTTTGGAAAGTTTTTTCTTTTTGCTGTTTAGTTGCTAAGTCATATCTGACTCTGACCTCATGGACTGTAGACCATCAGGCTCCTCTGTCCATGGGATTTCCCAGGCAAGAATACGGGACTGACTTGCCATTTCCTTCTCCTTACCCAGGGATCAAACCTGTGTCTCCTGAATCTCCTGTTTTGGCAGTTGGATTCTTCACCACTGAGCCACCTTGGAAAGTATGCTGGGACTTAATTTCAGACAATCCTCTTTGTTGGAATTTTAATTAAAAAAGCTTTACTCGGAGCACTGTGTACTGCCTCATTTCATGAAAACAACTCACTGCCATGCAATTGCTTATATAATTTGATAACTTCGGGATTTCAGGTTTTCCTTAACTTTGCAACCAGATTACCCTTCCTAAAATAAAACATATTTTCTAGAAAAGTTCAGCTAAAGTAACTGGCTCTTCTACTGAGCTATGGGCTCTGGGAATATTTGTCAGAAATTCTGGTCATTGAACTAGCACAAAGTTCATGTCCCTCATCCTTAGTCAATCAGCTTGTGTTTTTTCTCTCTTTTCATTCCTGGAGTACCTTTCACCCTTCTCTCCAGCAGTGTCTAACATCATCTCCATAAGCTGACTTCACTTCCCTGCTCATTCCAATCTTTCTACCTTTGGATCTCCTCTTCTTCCTCTTAGGGTAGAATGTTTATGCAGAAATTCTACAGCTACTTCCATAGTCTAGATGCAAAAACGTCTTCTTCCAGTGGAGTAAGCTGTATCTTCTACTTAAATGCATACACTTTCAAAAGGAACAAACACAGAAGAAAGGAACAGGGACTTATGCTAGACAGTCCTAACAGCTGGCTTGTGAGGCTCTTATTCCCCTAAATGGTCCCCAAGGCTCCCTTCCATTGCCATCTTCCCAGTCCCATGCTCACTATTAGAATGGCAGACCTCAGGACACACCTGTCAGAGCATCTTTTACAAAGTTCTGCGAGTTGCTAGTAATTGGAGTCCTTTTTCCTTCCATATCCCTAAGTCTCTCTCAAGGGCCACAGGGTCTTGGTATATTTCAAGGTTTGAAACTACTGTTTTAGTTTTGTTATTAATTTTTTGAGGCATCTCAAAAAAATTTCCACAGTGGCTGCACCAATTCACATTCCAAACAATGGTGTATGAGGGTTCCCTCTTCTCTACATTCTCTCCAACCGTTGTTATTTCTGGACATTTTGATAATATCCACTCTAACAGGCATGAAGTGATATCTCACTGTGGTTCTGATTTGCATTTCTCTAATATTTAGTGATGTTGAACATTTTTCATGAGTCTGTTGGCTATCTTAATTTCTTCTTTGGAAAAATGTCTATTCAGTTCCTTTGCTCATTTTGTAATTGGGTTGTTTCAAGTGGATATATGGCATCTACCATAGAATACCGCTACTTCACTTCCAAGTATTCATCCAAAGAATGTGAAAACACTAATCAACAAAATAAAATACCCACCCCTATGTTCACACAGCATTATTACAATAGCCACAGCATGGAAACAACCTAAGTGACAACTGACAGATTAAAAGATAAAGATGTGTTTTCCACACAATGGAAAAGAACTTAGTCATTAAAAAAGGTGAAATCCTGCCATTTGTTGCACATGGATGGAACTTGAGGGTATTATGCCAAGTGAAACAAGTCTGATGGAAAAAGACAAAAACTTGGTGATTTTGTGGATATTCAAAATATGAATAACTAAAAAACACATAGATACAGAGAACAGAGTAGTGGCTGCCAGCAGCGAGGAGAGTTAGTGGGAGGGCAAACGGTTAAAGGGGGTCAACAGCATGATGACAAAGGAAACCTAAGCATTTGGCAGTGAGGACACTGTAGGCTATACAGAAGCCAAAATCATATACATGAAACCTATGGTATAGTCAAAACGACAATGTAAAAACCTTAAACTACTGTTTTAGAGACAGTAGTTTCTAGACTCAACAGGCCTTTGTGAGCTATCCTAAGCATGCTACTAACATTAATTATATTTTAGCTACTGATAAACTTATATACCTACTTGTAAAGAGGATTTTAGTGTTATTGTTAATACTGTTCATGAGTGGCCTAGTACTGAAGAGAAACTTTGAAATTAAAACAACTAAATTTTATACAGGACGTGAACCAAGAACTTCCAGATGTTCAAGGTGGATTTAGAAAAGGCACAGGAATAAGGGATCGAGTTGCCAACATTCGTTGGATCATAGAAAAAGCAAGAGAATTCCAGAAAAAACATCTACTTCTGCTTCATTGACTATACTAAAGCCTTTGACTGTGCAGATCACAACAAATTGTGGGAAATTCTTAAAGAGATGGGAATACCAGATCACCTTACCTGCCTCCTGAGATATCTGTATGCAGGTCAAGAAGCAACAGTTAGAACCAGACATGGAACAACAGACTAGTTCCAAATTGAGAAAGGCTGTATACATCAAGGTTGTATGTTGTCACCCTGCTTATTTAACTTATATACAGAGTACATCATGTGAAATGCCAGACTGGATGAACCACAAACTTGAATCAAGTTTGCTGGGAGAAATATCAATAGCCTCAGATATGCAGATGACACCGCCCTTATGGCAGGAAGCAAAGAGGAACTAAAGAGCCTCTTGATGAAAGTGGAAGAAGAGAGTGAAAAAGCTGGCTTCTAACTCAACATTCAAGAAACAAAGATCATGGCATCCAATCCCATCACTTCATGGCAAATAGATGGGAAAACAATAGAAATAGTAACAGATTTTATTTTCTTGGGCTCCAAAATCACTGCAGATGGTGACTGCAGCCATGAAATTAAAAGATGCTTGCTCCTTGGAAGAAAAGCTATGACCAACCTAGACAGCATATTAAAAAGCAGATACACTACTTTGTCGACAAAGGTCCACCTAGTCAAAGCTATGGTTTTTCCAGTAGTCATGCATGGATTTGAGAGTCGGATTATAAAGTAAGCTGGGCGCCGAAGAATTGATGCTTTTAACTGTGGTGTTGGAGAAGACTTCTGAGAGTCCCTTGGACTGCAAGGAGATCAAACCAGTCAAACCTAATGGAAATCAGTCCTGAATATTCATTGGAAAGACTGATGCTGAAGCTGAAACTCCAATACTTTGACCACCTGATGCAAATAGCTGACTCATTTGAAAAGACCCTGATGCTGGGAAAGATTGAAGGCTGGAGGAGAAAGGGATGACAGAGGATGAGATGTTTGGATGGTATCACCAACTCAATGGACATGAGTTTGAACAAGCTCCAGGAGTTGTTGATGGACAGGGAAACCTGGTCATAGGGTCCCTAAGAGACGGACATGACTGAGGGACTGAACTGAATCTTTGAAAAAGGGTTGGAAAATTGGAGGCTGTTTTGTTTTGGGTGTTTTTCTTTTTTTTTTTTTTGCTTGTTTTATATTTCTTTTACCTTTCTACATATTCCTTCTACAAATGTTTCTTAGTCTCCTGTTGGTCATCCTATATATTAATATTAATGGCTAGGACTAAAACAATAGGCTAACGCAGAGACTTCCTGCCCTTGTGAAGCTTACAGTCTAGCAGAATAGAGAGATGACCAAATAATGAAAAAAAAGTTTAAAAAAAGTTAAATAGCTACTATGACAAAAGGAAGAAAGTAGACGCACAGTGCTCCACTGGGAATAATTGATCTAGTGAGAGAAACCAAGGAAAGCTGGGTAAAGGTGGCAGAAAAGAATGTTCCAAGAAAGGGAACAACTGTGCACAAGTCCCATGGTAGAGGAAGCCTGGCACACCAAGGAGCTGAAAGGAAGTCCAAGCGGGGGCATAGACAGGGTGGCGGTGGGCACAGATGAGGCAGATGGGCGCACAGCAGCTGCATGTCACACAGCTTTAAGTGTGTGTGTATGTGCTTAGTCGTGTGACTCTTTGCAACCGCATGGATTGTAGCCCACCAGGCTCCTCTGTCCATGAGATTTTCCAGGCAAGAATACTACAGTGGGTTGCCACTTCCTTCTCCGGGGGCTCTTCCCTGCACAGCTTTACGGGGAAGAGCAAAAGGAAATCACTTTAAGGTGGAAGGAGTAACATGATCAACTGGGCATTTTTAGAAGATGACTCTAGTCACAGTGTGGCAAAACACTGGTGGTCAGTGGTTTACTTACAGAAGGTCACCACAGGAGTCTTCACAGGAAATGATGGATGGAGGCAGGCTCGAGAGGGTTTTGGGTGGGAAAAGCGACAGGATGTGGGGGCGTGGGTTGGATATGAAGGCTGATGCTCAGAAAGGATCAGGTTTCTCACATATCCCATTTTAACTATCCGGTCCTTAACTTACTCATTGACTATTGTCTATGGTCTCTACTACTACTACTAAGTCACTTCAGTCGTGTCCGACTCTGTGCGACCCCATAGATGGCAGCCCACTAGGCTCCTCCATCCCTGGGATTCTCCAGGCAAGAATACTGGAGTGGGTTGCCATTTCCTTCTCCAATGCATGAAAGTGAAAGGTGAAAGTAAAGTCGCTCAGTCGTGCCTGACTCCCAGAGACCCCATGGACTGCGGCCCCCCAGGCTCCTCCATCCATGGGATTTTCCAGGCAGGAGGACTGGAGTGGGTTGCCATTGCCTTTTCCGGTCTATGGTCTTTAGACACTTGTTATTTTTCTTTCTGCACGTTCTCACTTCATCTTGAATGGAAAATTCCTCTTACTTCAAAACTAACAATGTACAGAGCCCTTCAGCATTATTCTACCAAGCCCCCCAAATCTATTTTTAATAAAAATGTAATTCCCATTTGATTTATGTTATAATTTTTAAACTAAGTTGGTCTCTCCCCCTTAAATATTTTTCTGTTCAGTAAAACTTCCTTCACTGAAATGATAAATCTGAATTTTGATATAGTGGTAGAAGACTTTTAGTTACAGAGAAGCCAAACTTGAATCAACTCAAATACAAAAGAGAATGGTTTATAAACACATGAGGGTGTCTCACAGATCAAATGCAGAAGTGCAACCAAGACTGCCCATTCCAGAATGGGCTGGAATCCCTTGGAAATTTTACTCAATATTCTGTCTGCTCCTCTCTATATGCTGGCTTCAGCTTCTTACTTTGAAAGTCCAGCTTTCTCCAACATTCAGTCTATAAGACAGCTCTATTACAGTTCTTATATTTTTATATTCTGGGTTTAGCCACAGAGACTGACCCTCAGCCTCTCAGTGTCCCAATTCCACATTTCAAGGAGGGGAACTTGGCCCTGATAGAGTCGGGTGATCAACCATGGTCAGTTAACTATGACTGGATGTGGGTGGGTATAAGAATTCGGGGAAGAAATAGCCAATGCCAATTCTGAGTTCCCAGAGAACGGAGAATTGTTGTGAATTTGGCAGACACCCCATTTGGAGAAAGAGGGAAACAATAGCTCCTTTACTTCAATAAATATGTGCTAAGCAGCAATCACATACCAGAGGCAGGACGCAAAACTAAGTGCAGCAAATTCCACCTTCAGGGAGTATAACACCCCACACTGCCTATGAATACCTTGGTCTCCGTATATGGTCACTAATCTATATATAACACATATCTAAAAACACAGTGTACTATATAGAGTCTACATGTAAGATTTCATTCTGTGGAATCAGCATTTAGCTCTCATCTTGGACAAAAGCAAAACATTTGCAGACAAAAAAGCAAAGAGTTAAAGTTTCATTTCCAGTTGTTGTCAGATCCTACTAAGCAGGATAAAATTAAAAAATTATTAATGCAGATAACTTTGGTATTTCTATTTGCCAGCATTCATCTATCTTCAAGGGATAAAGGTATCTATCTATGTATGTACCAGTAGAAAAAAAAAAAACAAAACTGTTAATTGAAGATCTACAGCATGGAAGTCAAGTTGCTAGACAGGCCTAGACCACAATAGTAGACAGCACATCAGATTCTGAGCTGGAAGATCCATGGTCTCCTCATACCAGCTGTGTGATCTCAAGGGGCCACACACCCTGAAGAGCTTTACCTGTAAAGTGAGGCTCTTACCTCTCTAACAATGTCAGCATAGGGAAGTAGGAATTAAAAGGAAGAGTAAGAAGGTAGAAAATGAGGCACTGAGAAGGCAGTCCAAATAGGAATGAGGAACAAAGGGAAGAGAGAAAAGTGATCCAGGCCACATAAAGATTCCTTCCAGACCAATGCCTGATGACCAGACAGCTAACCTATAGGCCATGAGCTTCCAATTTTCCCCATGCGTCACATGGCTCTCTCTTTGCAGATTGAGTTGTGCTCAGTCTTTCTTTTTCAAACAAAAAGGAGAAAAAGCTACCTAGTTAATGTAGTAACTTTCACCTATGAAAAGAAATGTTAATATTATTTCCTTTGGCTTCCTTATCTAGCCCAATTTTCCCTTCCCTCCTATTGCCTCTCAGACCTTTATGTTTTCTTTTCACGAGAAGCTTAAATTCAAATTAGCTGCCTTTCTGGAAAGCTTTCATCTTCTCTTCAGTTTCTCATATTATTGTCCTCTATTAGATTTTATTTTTGCCTTTTCAGACTTCACTAAACCTCCATTCATTTGCATGAGCATTGCTGTCCCTTTAAAGGGCTATAGATATTTGAGCCTTATACAGGCTATCAGGACTTCCCTTATGGCTCAGCTGGTAAAGAATCTGTCTGCAGTGAGGGAGACCTGGGTTCAATCCCTGGGTTGGGAAGATCCCCGGGAGAAACGAAGGGCCACCCACTCCAGTATTCTGGCCTGGAGAATTCTATACAGTCCATGGGATCACAAAGAGTCGGACACGACTGAGTGACTTTCACTTTTCACTTTTCAGTGTTGTTTTTGAGTTCCTTTTTTAAAAGTTTTGATGTGGACTGTGTTTAAAGTCTTTATTGAAATTGTTACAATATTATTTCTGTTTTATGTTTTGTTTTTTGTGGCCCCAAGGCATGTGGGATCTTAATTCCCCAACTAGGGATCCAACCTGAACCTGCTGTATTGGAGGCAACCACTTCAAAGCACTACAGGAAAGTCCTCTGTTTTTGAGTTTTCTATTGCTGTCTCAGTACAATCCAAAATGGACAACAAGTGATATTAAGCTACTTTTAGTTTAATAAGTAATGAAAACATCATAAAAAATATTTTTTACTTTTAGAATTCATTCCTCTTTTATTTAGAACATGCCTTCTCAATGATGATATTACCCCAAAAGGATGAAAATTGACTCATGTGGCAAAAAATCAGCTTAGATATCACAGTGGTTTGTGGCCCTCCCAACCCTGACTCTCTTTAACTACATAAACAGATATACAGCACACCTGTAGCATTAAAATTTCATGGTGAGAGAAAGCACTTAAGGAAAAAAGTGTCTGAAAAGGCACCACAGTGGGGAAATAATTCTTTAAAAAATTTTAAAGGTTGAGGAAAACAATTTAGAACTAATCTATACTTGTATAGATTAGTTTGCAAAAGCATTAAACACAGTCTTTCATTTAATCTCCACAAATCCAAGTCAACTGGGTATAAGTAACCTCTTTTCCAGATATGTAAATTGATGATCAGGGAGCTTCCTTCCTAATTGTGCAAGTGTGGTGGCCAGTTCCCCGCCTCCATCTATGACAGTACAGCTCATGTATTTCTTTAGAGCAGGGCTCCTCAACCTCAGCACCACTGACATTTGGGGCAGGATAATTCTTTGTTGCAGAAGACTTTCCTTTGCAAAGTAGGCTGTTGAACAGCATCCCTGGCTTTGACTCAGTAATATCCCCTCCACCACCACATCCACCAGTGGGGACAACCCAAATGTCTCCAGATACTACTACCAAATGACCCCTGGGGAACTGGGTGGGGAAATCAATCCTGGCTGAGAATCACTTATTTAAAGCCTACTGATAAAAAGAGACTACCATCTACTGTTTTTAATGTCATGTGAGCTAAGAGTTATGGAGCTTTACCAAAATACCAGGCATTTCATATGTATTGACTCATTTATTCCTCCGTTAATGCTATGGAGTGGAGAGTAGCATCCGCCATGCCTGTTTTACAAATAAGGAAAACAACTTGGAAGAACTGTAGTCAGTAAACTGTGAAACTAGGATATGTAGATGCTGGAGCTGCACTTATATCACAAAGAAGTGCTTAAACTATTGACCCAAGTATAACTATTTGGTTCATGGAAAATAATCTACATTATGATTATAATGTTGACTTTGAATTTAAACCCAGAAGTTGCTACAAATGGCAGTTTCCATTTTATGTACACACACACACACACACCACATCTTCCTTATCCATTCATCTGTTGATGGACACATGGGTTGCTTTCATATCCTGGCTATTGTAAGTAATGCTGCTACAAACATTGGGGTACATGTATCTTTTTAAATTAGTGCTATCATATTTTTTTTGATATATATCCATGAATGGCATTGCTGGGTGATACGGTAGTTCTATTTTTAGTTTCTGAGGAATCTCCATACTGTTTTTCATCGTGACTGTATGAATTTACATTCCTACCAACAGTGTTGTTCAACAAGGTCCCTAAATTCAAACTGCTTACACACTAGAAGAGAAATACCATATCACGGTTAATTGGAGATTAGACTGGTGATTCTCAAAACTCTAATTCTCTAATAAGACTGAATAACCATTTCCAAACTTTCAAGGATAATTAAATTTAGAGAGAGAATTTAAAGTATTTTTGCTTTTACATTGTCCTTAAGTGTTGGATATCTGCCTCTTCTTGTTTCTAATAAAACTACAAAAAGAAAAAGTATGAACAAATGAATAGATAGGAAATAAACATTTGGATCAAAATTTGGAGACTGAGTAGCTTAATGTACTTAAAGTATTTTGTGGACAAGGTAGTCATGCAATTATATTATTTCCTGTTTATATGATAGAATTAAATATGAGTAGTTCATGACTTCCAAATACTAAATAAGATTAAACTAGATTAATTTCCAGAGTGGGCTCTGCCTCTCATTTTCCTTTATAGCCCCCAGCAACTGGCATGGTATAAAAACCCTTATGGTATTAATGGGTTTATTAATAGTTAATGAGTACAATGAAGAAAGAATCTTGAAAAGAATAAGAAAACAAATGATATGAGAATTCAGAGGAGAGACTCCAGGGTGAGTTGATGAGATGGACTGGCCAATTGTCCACTAAACAATTTCTCCTTTTTTTCTCCAGGTCACATAAAGTTGGAGATTTCCCAGCATGCCTTGCATCTAGGAGTAGAAAATGTGGTCAGAAGGTAGGACCATTATTCAACTTGGTCCATAAAACTCAGTGACTGAGAGGAGAGGATTTTGAGAACTTGGGTAGGTTGGAGCCACTAGCTACAAGCACCCAGGCTCCCTGAAAAATCACCTGAAGGAAAACTGCCCAATCAGCAACAGTGCTGTGGACAGTTCATGGGGAAGAAAAATATGTGTTATATTAGGTCACCGGAATTTGGGAGCTCTTGGTTGTGTTCATTAGCTACTCTGACTAATACATTTGGTTCAACGTGAAGCCACCCCAGTGCTCAAAACAAACCATGACACTAAAATCTTTTTCAGATAAGTTGCTTCATAAAATTCCTAACTAATATTGCCTCTGTTCTGCCTCTAGAGACAACAGTACCACTGTTATTAGGATACAGGTAAGTATATGAATAAAACACAAAGGTCACACCTGAAATAAGATTGTGGGATAAGAAAACTCCCTTGAACCAACTGTTCAAGGGAATTTGGGTTGAAGGGAACCAAACACTTTAAAAAATAAAAAAAACTGTCTTCACATCCATGTATCTTTAAATACGACAAAGAGCATGCTTGTTTTCACCACGGGTAGGAGATAAACATTAACATCTGGAAATATGGCAAGAAGAAAAACTTGTCTGTGAGAAAATACGAATCCTGGTTGCCCACCAGACCCAGAGCATTTAACCTAGACCCCACCCTGTCCTATCCCATGCCATCCCATTTCCAATTAAGGCTTATTGAGCATCTACTGTGTGTGAGTCACTGTGCCTGTCACTAGGGACATGACGATGGAGTAGGCAGCTGCTGTCCTCAGGAGATACTCCGTTCAGGAGACAATTGTGTACATAATCAGTTCTACAGTGTGAAATAGATATTTGTAGTCTATCCAAATAGGGTATAATGATAACCAAAAATCAGTGCTTACCACTACCTGGGGTGACTTCCCACAGGCAGTGCTTCTTAACTGTCCCTAGTCCCCCCTTGAAGCGGCAGCTTCTTTGACTTGACTCCAATTATATATAAATTAACAGCCTTGGCTGAACACTAGCTAATTATCCAGATATGAAAATACAATATGCAAATGACACCACCTTAATGGCAGAAAGTGAAGAGGAATTAAAGAGCCTCTTGATGAGAGTGAAGGAGAAGAGTGAAAAAGCTGGCTTAAAACTCAACATTCAAAAAACAAAGTTGATGGCATCCAGTCCCATCATTTCATGGCAATAAGAGAGGGAAAAGGTGGAGACAGTGACACAGTTTACTTTCTTGGGCTCCAGAAACACTGTGAACAGTGACTGAAGCCACAAAATTAAAAGACGCTTGCTTCTTGGAAAAAAAAATTATGACAAACCTAGACAGCATATTTAAAAACAGAGACACCACTTTGCCAACAAAGGTATGTATAGTCAAAGTTATGGTTTTACCAGTAGTCATGTGCATATGTGAAAGTTGGACCATAAAGAAGGCTGAGCACCAAAGAGTTGATGCTTTCGAATTGTGGTGCTGGAGAAGACTTGAGAGTCTCTTGGACAGCAAGGAGATCAAACCAGTTAACCCTGAAGGAGATCAACCCTGAATATTCATTGTAAGGACTGATGCTGAAGCTGAAGCTGAAGCTCCAATACTTTGGGCACCTGACATGAAGAGCTGACTCATTGGCAAAGAACCTGGTGCTGGGAAAGGTTGAGGGCAGGAAAAGAAGAGGGCAACAGAGGATGAGATGGTTGGATGGCATCACCTATTCAATGGACATTGAGTCTGAGTAAACTCCAGAGATAGTGAAGAACAGGGGAGCCTGGCGTGCTGCAGTCCATGGGGTTTCAAAGAGTCGGATACGACCAAGCAACTGAACAAAAACAACACGGTCCTGTTGTGTGAGGTCTATGAACTCACTGTTAATGAATCAGCAAAATACATTAAATAAGGTGTTTTTAAGCAGAAACACAAACCCAGATTATGTATTGACCAATTGATAAAAAAGTTTTGACCAGAGAACTACAGGAAACTAACCCTGTATTTCCCCAGGGAACAACAGTTCACTATTCACAGATTTTATAGAGCATAACTACTGTGAATAACAAGACTTTAATCTATCTATTTTACCAGTTATTTATTTAATATATCACTATTTACCCACAGATATTTATATTATGGGTTACAATCTAACACTATCATTAATTTATTGCTCAAACTGTTCTATCCTTAGCTATTGGGAGAGTAACTTTAAAATGGAAAAGTCTAGTAGTGACTCTCTTGGCCAGGCAATCAAGATCAACCTCACCTTGATCTTGATTGGTGATGATCAATCATCAATCAACATCACAGTTGTGATATTGAATGAATGGTGCAATCTGATGTACTGAGAGGGATGAAGAACTGTTTCTGTGGTATTCTTGATGGGGACCTTAGTCTAGTCATAAGATTGCAGACAGGCCTGAATCAAGTGTCATGCCACAAAATGATCAGTACTCTTTGGAGGTGTCGAGGTCATAAAAGACAAGGAAAGACTGAGGAACTATCGCAGACTATAGGAGGCCAGAGAGAAATAGCTAAATGAAGGTGTTAAATCTTAAATTGGATCTTGGGAACAAGCACAACATCAAAAAGACATTAGTTGGACACTTCAATGTGAAGTCCAAATGCAGTCTTTAGTTCATGATACTATCCTGCTGTTAATTTCCTGGTCATGATAATTATACTGTATAATTATAATTATACAGCATATAAGATGCTACCATTGGGGTATGCTAAGACAGGGACATACAGGAATTTTTTGTACTATTCTTGTAATTTTTCTGTAAATCTAAAAGTAATTCAAAAGTTGACCATTGCATGGTCTTGCATACCCATTGGGTGCACAAGTTGGAGAGTTGGGAGAAATGGCATCTCAGAGACTATATATAGGAAAGTGTTCAGTTTTTCAGAGTCTTTCTAGATTGAAAATCCTTTGGGGAATGGTGGAGACAATAAATACCTTCCTGCTTTACAATAGTAACAAGATTTGGTTCTCCAAGACAGGAGACTTCACTCTCAGCTATCGACCTTGGGCAAGCCACAAACATAGTTTCTTCTTCCATAAATGAAAGGGCTAAAATGAATAATCTTACCTATGTCTGTTGTATAATAAAGTCTTATTATTCTAAATTAATCTTGTTATTTAGCATTTCAAATCATATACTGTAAGAATATCCTTTAAGAATGCCTATTTATTCTGCTTTCTTAGTAATCAGTAGCAGTGGTGACATCTCACAAGAAATACAGGAATTAAATGGCAACAGTTGGAAGAAATTCTGCAGCACTGCTCCCCAAAGCCCATTTATAAAACAGATAGAGTATACATGCTCACAAACAATGCAAATATATCTAAAGAATCAAGAATTATGCAGCCCTCTAAAATGTGTAAGTCACCAAACCATTATATAGAAAAGCAGATTATAAATGTGTATAATGGCTTCAGGTAACACTTTCCAACATAAATATTTTTAGATGGACATAAGATAGACCTTCTAATTATAGTCCAGAAGAGTATTATTTTAGAAAACATGAGTCACTAACAGAAATAAATACACATTATATACTGAAAAATATAACATTCATAACAAACAATAAAATATTTATACACCTTTAATCTACTTTCTATTATATAGGAAATAATTTTGTCAGATGTTGCCAAGTTGGCTGAGAACTTTGACTTCTGGTCATGTCATAATTAATACCATTGGGGAAATATTAGGAGACAGGAATGAGATAGAAAACAGTGGATTTGATATTCATGAGTGTGTAATGGCCACTTTTACAGGGCAATAGGAGTTAGTGGAAAGAGAAGTTGAACATGAATCCTTTGTGGGTTAATGAGAAGATTTCTCCTCTTCCCTTTCCACCTGAAAATTCATCAGCTCACTTAGGACAGTTAAAGAAGGAATGAGAAATGAGGAAAACGACTAGAATGGAGTTCAGTCTATGCCATTTTGTATGGGTTATAATTCCCTGATCCATTTTATAGAAAGCAAAAAAGGTACTGTTGAGAAATTTAAATTTATGTGTTTGAACCATTATTAATACATATTAAATTATTTTTCTCAAAGATAACCTAGCTTTTAAAAAATTAATCCTCTAATTGCTAATAAATTTAATTAAAATAATGAAATCTAATATTAATGAAGTAGAACAGTGGCCAGAATAATATATCATTAATATCGTGGGTTCCTCTCTGCTTGTATTTTCATCCTTACTTACTTTGGTCAAGTAATTTCATTCTCTGAGCCTTATTTCCTCATTTAACATAAGAACAATAGGTCATACTTCATAGGGTTGTAATGAAGATTAAGTGAAATTATGTACATAAAATGCTTGGCATAGATCTAGTACATAGTGTAAATATAAGCTATTATAATGCAACTATTTATAGAGAAATTGGATGCAGGTATATATATAATTAACATATAGATGAAGAAGACAGGAAAGAAATACAGCAAAGTATTAACAGTGGTTTTCCTGTGTGGTAGGGTTATGGGTGATTATATTTTCCGTTATTAGTGTTATTCTGCCAAATTACCTACACTGGACAAGTATTTCTTCTATAATCAGGAAACTCATGTTGCCTTAAAAACCAAAAACAGTGAACAAGACCTGTAAATTTACATATACATTCCTTCTTCCTTTTCAATAATATATTATCTAGTAATTTCTGAACCAGGAACAAAGTTGGGTATGGACAGCTCACTTTCACTTGATCATAATTAAGCTGGGAGATAAGGAGTCTTCAAGGACAGGAATGAAATGATAAAAATCGATGGGAGAGGGTGGAGAGATCCAGGGAGCATCAGATCTTGAAGAAACAGAAACAGGAGAGGACAAACTAAGAGAAGGAACACTGCCAAAATTCTCACAGACCAGAGAGGCTACCAACAGAGCATCAGAAGAAAGCAAAGACTAGATATTTAGTGCAGAGTGTCTTTATGCAACAGTTATCCATCGGAATTGTTTTCAACCTATTGGATATCTTAAAAGGAAAAGGAGAGCCTACTGTGGCGAATGACTCTTGCCATGCCACGCCACTGAGTAACCATTCTCGATGGCTCTTTTCCAATCATGCTCACAGGTTAATGATTATTTGTATTTCATTTCAAACTTTTGTGAGATGACACCACCCTTATGGCAGAAAGTGAAGAGGAACTCAAAAGCCTCTTGATGAAAGTGAAAGTGGAGAGTGAAAAAGTTGGCTTAAAGCTCAACATTCAGAAAATGAAGATCATGGCATCCAGTCCCATCACTTCATGGGAAATAGATGGGGAAACAGTGGAAACAATGTCAGACTTTATTTTTCTGGGCTCCAAAATCACTGCAGATGGTGACTGTAGCCATGAAATTAAAAGACGCTTACTCCTTGAAAGGAAAGTTATGACCAACTTAGATAGCATATTCAAAAGCAGAGACATTACTTTGCCAACAAAGTTTCGTCTAGTCCAGGCTATGGTTTTTCCTGTGGTCACGTATGGATGTGAGAGTTGGACTGTGAAGAAGGCTGAGCACCGAAGAATTGATGCTTTTGAGCTGTGGTGTTGGAGAAGACTCTTGAGAGTCCCTTGGACTGCAAGGAGATCCAACCAGTCCATTCTGAAGGAGATCAGCCCTGGGATTTCTTTGGAAGGAATGATGCTAAAGCTGAAACTCCAGTACTTTGGCCACCTCATGCGAAGAGTTGACTCATTGGAAAAGACTCTGATGCTGGGAGTGATTGGGGGCAGGAGGAGAAGGGGACGACAGAGGATGAGATGGCTGGATGGCATCACTGACTCAATGCACATGAGTCTCAGTGAACTCTGGGAGTTGGTGATGGACAGGGAAGCCTGGCGTGCTGCGATTCATGGGGTTGCAGAGTCGGACACTACTGAGCAACTGATCTGATCTGATCTGATGGCAATGTTAATGGTATAATTGCCTAAGGATGCAAATGGAGGGGAAAAAAATGGAGAAACAAGGATTCAGACTGTTTCAACCTGGGTTGACTATCTGTGACCACCAAGGTTCTCAACAGTCAGCGAAGAAGTATCTGGAATTAGATTTGCAAGGATTATTCAGTTACCACATTTGTGAATTAAGGAAGCCAATATTTTTATTTTACCAGCTTTCCAACTTTCTTAAAGTCTACTAAAATCATTTAAGATGAACAGCTTTACAAATGTATGGTTAGCAAAAATCTTTCTTGTGAGTCTATTTCCCTTTGGTTGACTTTTTTCCTGAAGAAATTTCCAGAATATACCAGATTATGCAAGTTAAGAATATTTTTTTATAAATGAATATTTCTAAATAAAATACTAGAAATGTATAAAAAATTTTGTGAAGACACTTCTGACAGTGATAAGGGTTCAAACAACCAACAGATTAGACGAGAAGATTTCTATTCACCCTTTCTACTCCTAATTAAATGTCCAGTTTATTCTTCATGACTAGGGTTCCCAGTGTATTACCTATACAACCATAAAACTCACCCCTTGTGGAACTGCCAATGGCCTCACATAACTAGGTATGACTAGGGTAGCAAGGTAGACTAAAGAGTAACCTCCACTGCCCTTATCTTGGATTATGGATTTCCTTTAACAAAACATGATGCTACTGATCTACTGCTCATCACTGAGATGTATTTTCCAGTGAGAGTAAGTTATTTATGCTCACTCAGCCATACCCATGACTACTCAATCTTCCCCAGGAAACAATCTGCCCCTGATGAAAGTTTCAGCCTGTAACCACAGGAGAGAATCAAGAATGACAATAAAACTAGGGATTGAGTCCATGACTTGGTTTCATTAACTCTATGAACTAGATAGCTGCCCATCTGTTGGAAAGGGTACAGATTAGGGTGAGTCAGTTGCAAAGAATAATTCCACCAACTTTTATTTTTATGAATGACTAGAGGCTATTTATTGGTAAATTATTAAGTGTATTATTAAGAGTTGCTAAGTGTGTTATTAATAAACTAAACTTAGTATATTGCCAGTATTCACTATGGATTTATTCTACATTCAGCTAAGATGGCTTTGTGCCAGGCAACCCTGGCCAATATTCAAGAACTCCCACCAGGGATGCTCCACAAAGAAATAAAATCCCTGTACACTTTTAGAAAGGATATTTCAGGAAGACACATCACTGTAGATTTGACCTAGTCAGGTTTTTAATTATTGTTAATTTTCCTCTTTAACTACAAATGCTCTTAGTTTAGTATCTTCATTACAAATTTAGTTTGTTGTAGGTGATTTGGTTAATAACATCTACCGTTTGAAAGTGTTTTCAGTCCAGGCCCTATGCTGAAATCTTTACATCTCATTTATTGCTCTTAAGACCCCTTTGGGACAGGTAATAGTATTGTACTCATTTTGCAAATATGAAACTATAACACAGAGAGGCTAAATATATGGCATGGCATCACAGAGCTGGAAACCACAGAGCCAGAATTTGAACTCAAGGATTTCTACTCTAGATTGGGGGAGGTCAGAAAACTTTTTCAGGAAAGGGCCAGATGGTAACTATCTTAGGGTTCATAGGTCATATGGTCTCTTCTCATCTGTGCTACTATAGCTCCAAAGCAGCCATGGACACTATGTAAACAAATGGGCATGGCTGTGTTCCAATAAAACTTTATGTGTAATAACAGGCAGCATGCAGAATTTGGCCTATGGGCCATAGTTGGTTTATTTCCTTTAGAGCCCTCACTGTTAACCACTATACCATTACCATATGCTTTCTTAGCTTCCACTGAAGTACATATGAGTTCAGAAGACTAAAATATTCTTATAGCTATACTGAGACACACAATTCAGTTCAGTTCAGTCACTCAGTCGTGTCCAACTCTTTGCAACCCCATGAATTGCAGCACACCAGGCCTCCCTGTCCATCACCAACTCCCGGAGTTCATTCAAACTCATGTCCATCGAGTCAGTGATGCTATCCAGCCATCTCATCCTCTGTCATCCCCTTCTCCTCCTGCCCTCAATCCCTCCCAGCATCAGAGTCTTTTCCAATGAGTCAACTTTTCGCATGAGGTAGCCAAAGTATTGGAGTTTCAGCTTCAGCGTCAGTCCTTCCAATGAACACCCAGGACTGATCCCCTTTAGAATGGACTGGTTGGGTCTCCTTGCAGTCCAAGGGACTCTCAAGAGTCTTCTCCAACACCACAGTTCAAAAGCATCAATTCTTTGGTCCTCAGCTTTCTTCACGGTCCAACTCTCACATCCATACATGACTACTGGAAAATCCATAGCCTGGACTAGATGGTTCTTTGTTGGCAAAGTAATGTCTCTGCTTTTGAATATGCTATCTAGGTTGCACAAAGGCATTAAAATTCAAATATTAATCATTTACGCATTATTAATAAAAATATAAAATATGTGTTTCTACATTCACTGGAGATAGAAAAATTTGTCTTTTCTTGAATTGCACATGTGATCAAGATAAGCATAATAAGACTATTTGATTAAGTCCCTGGTCTAGGTTGGAGAAGGCAATGGCACCCCACTCTAGTACTCTTGCCTGGAAAATCCCATGGACGGAGGAGCCTGGTGGGCTGCAGTCCATGGGGTCGCTAAGAGTTGGACACGACTGAGCGACTTCACTTTCTCTTTTCACTTTCATGCATTGGAGAAGGAAATGGCAACCCACTCCAGTGTTCTTGCCTGGAGAATCCCAGGGATGGGGAAGCCTGGTGGGCTGCCGTTTATGGGGTCACACAGAGTCGGACACAACTGAAGTAACTTAGCATAGCATAGCATAGCATAGCATGGTCTAGGTTGTAATGGTGACGTAAAAATCTATACATAAGCTTATCATTTGATTTTAAAGTAAACTTATGATCCACCTATTTTGGAGCCGATGGCTTTATGTAATATAGGTGGAACACATGAAGTAGAGAGGCCAAAGGATCTTCTGAGCTCCCTAGAATGGCTACAGTCCAAAAGTGTTTAAGAGTCATCACTCTAAAGAACTGAGCAAGGGAAGCTTCTGAGACTCAACTATATCTGGGAGGAGATCCCAAATGGTTACTGTGAGGAATGAGGGCATTCTATTACAGTTAGCACCAATTTAATTCAATGGTTCCTATTATGAATTGTGCCCCCCCTTCCTGTCCCAAATTCCTACACTCCCATGTGACTACATCTGGAAACAGAGCCTTTAATGAAATAATCAAAGTTAAATAAGTCATAGGGTAGGGCCCTTGTCTGGTAGGCCTGAGGTCCTTATAAGAAGAGTCATCAGAGTTTGTGTTCTCTACATGTGGCAGAGAAAAGGCCACACATGATGAGAAGGCAGCCATCTGCAAGTGAGGAAAAGGGCTCTCATTAGAAACCAGTCCTGCTGGCACCTTGAGCATGGCCTTTGAGCCTCCAGAACTCTAAAAAAAGAAGTGTTCGCTGTTTAAGCCACCTGGTCTGTGGTTTTCATTATAGTGGAACCAGCAGACTAACAAAGTTCCTAATTTATAATGTAAAAAAATCACATTAATTTCCACAAAGTATTAATTGGCTGAACACTCACTATCTGTTGACTGAGATTATATATAAATTCATATATCAGCTCAGTTCAATTCAGTCGCTCAGTCGTGTCTGACTCTTTGTGACCCCATGAACTGCAGCATTCCAGGCTTCCCTATCCATCACCAACTCCTGCAGCTTGCTTAAACTCATGTCTATTGAGTCAGTGATGCCATCCAACCATCTCATCCTCTGTCATCCACTTCTCCTCCAGCATCAGGGTCTTTTCCAGTGAGTCAATTCTTTGCATCAGGTGGCCAAAGTATTGGAGTTTCAGCTTCAGCATCAGTCCTTCTAATGAATATTCAGCACTGATTTCCTTTAGGATGGATTGGTTAAATTTCCTTGCAGTCCCAGGGACTCTCAAGAGTCTTATCCACACCACAGTTCAAAAGCATCAATTCTTTAGTACTGAACCTTCTTTATAATCCAACTCTCATATCCATACAAGACTACTGGAAAAACCATAGCCTTGACTAGATGGACCTTTGTTGGCAAAGTAATGTCTCTGCTTTTTAATATGCTGTCTAGGTTGGTCATAGTTTTTCTTCCAAGGAGCCAGTGTCTTTTAACTTCATGGCTGCAGTCACCATCTGCAGTGATTTTGGAGCCCAAAAAAATAAAGTCTGTCACTGTCTCCATTGTTTCCCCACCTATTTGCCATGAAGTGATGGGACTGGATGCCATGATCTTAGTTTTCTGAATGTTGGGTTTTAAGCCAACTTTTTCACTCTCCTCTTTCAATTTCATCAAGAGATGCTTTAGTTCTTCTTCACACACAAATAATTTGATGTTACTAGTAACAAGCACTAGTGAACTCATCATAACAATATATAAATGTCTTTGGAGAAAAAGTTGTATACACATTTAGGAGATATTCTTTCAGTCAGGCTAAAGATAATGTTCAGTACTGACATGTTTTCACAATCAACTCCCTACAATAGTAACTCAATGTTAGTGGAATAGTAACATTGACCTCCTGGCATCTTTGTTCTTTCAGGTAGGAATCATCTATTCCCAGACCCTTTTAATTAAGTTTGAGACACACTGCTTACAAACTCTCCCTTTGGAAAATTTATTATGACTCATACAAAAGGCCTTGAAATTCTGGAGCAAAGAAACCAGCTAAAAAAACTTTGATGCTATGCTATGCTAAGTCACTTCAGTCGTGTCCGACTCTAGGCTCCTCTGTCCCTGGGATTCTCCAGGCAAGAATACTGGAGTGGGTTGCCATTTCCTTCTCCAAAAAAAAAAAAAACTTTAAGTCTGGCTAAATTTGCACTACCCTTGGCTCCGATTCTCTCTCTCTTTCTCAGCTGCCTCCTGACTGAGGCCATGGCACACACAGAATGACATGTGTCAGTTACAGTCTGAGAAAATGGCCTAATTGCAGGGCTCCCAAGAGAAGGTCAGATTTTAGGTCAAGGAACAACCATGACAGCCATGGGATTGAAAGCTGACCTGTTGCTATGTAACTTAAACCATCAATATTATTTGCCTGAGATTAGAAATTCAATGAGAAGCAACATCTCCACCTTACAACACTTTCTCTACCCCTTGTGGCTTTTATCATTATAACACTTTAATCAATATTGTTAAACAGAAAAAGGGTCTAGACCAAGGGTTTCCAAACCTGATTCATCATCAATATTACCTAAGGAGCTTCTAAAACTATGAGTATTCAACCCTATCCTTTTCTCATTTGCCTTTTGGTTCTTTTCTCGGTTATTTGTAAGATCTCCTCAGACAACCATTTTGCCTTGTTGTATTTCTGTTTCTTGGGGATGGTATTGGTCACCACCTCCTATAAAATGTTACAAAGAAGAGAAAAGGAAAGATAAACCCATCTGAATGCAGAGTTCCAAAGAATAGCAAGGAGAGATAAGAAAACATTTTTAACTGAACAATGCAAAGAAATAGAGGGAAACACCACTATGAGGTACCATTTCACACCAGTCAGAATGGCTGTGATCCAAAAGTCTACAAATAATAAATGCTGGAGAGGGTGTGGAGAAAAGGGAACCCTCTTACACTGTTGGTGGGAATGCAAACTAGTACAGCCACTATGGAGAACAGTGTGGAGATTCCTTAAAAAAACTGGAAATAGAACTGCCTTATGATCCAGCAACCCCACTGCTGGGCATACACACTGAGGAAACCAGAAGGGAAAGAGACACGTGTACCCCAATATTCATCGCAGCACTATTTATAATAGCCAAGACATGGAAGCAACCTAGATGTCCATCAGCAGATGAATGGATAAGAAAGCGGTGGTACATATACACAATGGAGTATTACTCAGCCATTAAAAAGAATACATTTGAATCAGTTCTAATGAGGTGGATGAAACTGGAGCCTATTATACAGAGTGAAGTAAGCCAGAAGGAAAAACATAAATACAGTATACTAACACATATATATGGAATTTAGAAAGATGGTAACAATAACCCGGTGTACGAGACAGCAAAAGAGACACTGATGTATAGAACAGTCTTATGGACTCTGTGGGAGAGGGAGAGGGTGGGAAGATTTGGGAGAATGGCAATGCAACATGTAAAATATCATGTAGGAAACGAGTTGCCAGTCCAGTTTCGATGCACGATGCTGGATGCTTGGGGCTGGTGCACTGGGACGGCCCAGAGGGATGGTATGGGGAGGGAGGAGGGAGGAGGGTTCGGGATGGGGAACACATGTATACCTGTGGCAGATTCATTTTGATATTTGGCAAAACTAATACAATTATGTAAAGTTTAAAAATAAAATTAGAAAAAAAAAAAAGAAATAGAGGGAAACAATAGAATGGGAAAGACTTGAGATCTCTACAAGAAAATTAGATACCAACGGGACATTTCAGGCAAAGATGGGCACAATAAAGAACAGAAATGGTAAGGACCTAACAGAAGTAGAAGATATTAAGAAGAGGTGGCAAGAATACACAGAATAACCAAACAAAAAAAAGATCTTAATGACCCAGATAACCACGATGGTATGGTCACTCACCTAAAGCCAGACATTCTGGAGAGTGAATCAAGTGGGAAAGTGCTGCACTCATTATGCCAGCAATTTTGGAAAACTCAGCAGTGGCCACAGGACTGGAAAAGGTCAGTTTTCATCCCAATCCCAAAGAAGAGCAGTGCTAAAGTATGTTCAAACTACTGCACAGTTCTACTCATCTCACATGCTAGCAAGGCAATGCTCAAAATTCTAAAAGCTAGGCTTCAACTGCATGTGAACCCAGAACTGCCAGATGTACAAGTTGTATTTAGAAAAGGCAGAGGGACCAGAGATCAAATTGCCAACATCTGTGGGATCATAGACAAAGCAAGGGAATTCCAGAAAAACATCTACGTCTGCTTCATTGACTATGCTAAAGCTTTTGACTGTGTGGATCACAACAAAGTGTGGAAAATTCTAAAAGAGATGGGACTATCAGACCACCTTACCTCCTCCTGAGAAACTATATGCATATCAAGCAGCAACAGTTGGAAGGGGACATGACAACAGACTGGTTCAAAATTGGGAAGGAAGTATGTCAAGGCTGTATATTGTCACCCTGTTTATTTAACTTATAATTTATTATTTCACATGACACATCATGTGAAATGCCAGGCTGGATGAAGCACAAGCTGGAATCAAGATTGTTGAGAGAAATATCAATAACCTCAGATATGCAGATGACACCACACTAATAGCAGAAAGCTAAGAGGAACTAAAGAGGCTCTTGATGAAGGTGAAAGAGGAGAGTGAAAAAGTGACTTAAAACTCAACATTCAAAAAAGTAAGATCATGGCATCTGGGCCCATCACTTCATGGCAAATAGATGTGGGAACAATTGAAACAGTGACAGACTTTATTTTCTGGGGCTCCAAAATCACTGCAGACCATGACTGCAGCCATGAAACTAAAAGACACTTGCTCCTTGGAAGAAAAGCTATGACAAAAAGTTATAACAAACCTAGACAGCATGTTAAAAAGCAGAGACATCACTTTGCCCAAAAAGGTCCATCTAGTCAAAGCTATGGTTTTTCCAATAGTCAGGTATGGATGTGATAGTTGAACCATTAAGAAAGCTGAGTGCCAAAGAACTGATGCTTTCAAACTGTGGTGCTGGGGAAGACTCTGGAGAGTCTCTTGAACAAGGAGATCAAACCAGTCAATCCTAAAGGAATTCAACCCTGAATATTCATTGGAAGAAATAATGCTGAAGCTGAAGCTCCAATACTTTAGCCACCTGATGTGAACAGCCAACTCACTGGAAAAGACCCTGATGCTGGGAAAGATTGGGGATAGGAGGAGAAGGTGGTGACAGAGAATGAGACGGTTGGATGCCATCATCGACTTAATGAACATGAATTTGAGCAAAATCTGGGAGATAGTGAAGGATAGGGAAGCCTGGCATGTTGCAGTCCTTGGAGTCACAAAGAGTCAGACACACCTAAGTGACTGAACAACAACAGCCCCATCCTCATCATCTCTGAGGGATAGGGATTAAAGATGTGAAATTTCACTACACTCACCCTGGCAGTTCTGCTTCAGCTGTCTTGGTACCATTCCTCAGATTCACATCTGAGAGCTGCATTAATGAATATAACCAATAGCCCCAGTTAACGGCCACACATATCCTTGTCTTTGTCCTATAACTCTGCAAAACACTGCCACTTTGAACTTGCCTAAATCACTTGACCAACAGAATTTTCATAAACTTGATGCAAACAAGTGTTTTTAGCAACCTGATGCATGGATAACTGTATGCTTGCATGTTTCTTCTCTTCAACTCTGTCACCACAATGAGAATATCCTAGGCTAGCTTGCTGGAAGGATAGGGGCCTGTGGAATAAAGCTGAATCATTCCAGCCAAGGCTAGGCTAGGCCAGCCATCACCCTCTACTCATCAGATGCATAAGTAAGTCCAGCTAAGATCAATCATGAGCAGCCCAGGTCAGCAAAATCATCCAGTGAGCTATGAACATGGGGGAAATAATAAATGGCTATTATATTAAGCCACTAAGGACTGGAGTGGTGTGTTCCACAACCCATCCCTGACACACAGTGGTACAAAACAACTGGGGGACAGGGCATCTAAACTAAAGACTGGGCACTGATTGTGCCAGAGAACCTTGCAGAACTTTTCCATGAATATCCTGTAGGATGTTGCTAAAGAGAAGAAAGGGGGGTTTCCAAGGTCAGGTTTCTGAGAAATGCTAAGTTACATTTAGCTGGTTTCCTTCCTGCAGAATTTCAAAGCCTTTCAAATGAGTCATGACAAATCTTCCAAAGGAAGAGCTTTTAAGCAGTATTTCCCAAACTTACTTGACCACAGACCTTTCCCTACACCCCCATCCCTATGCTGAGCATCACACAAAATGAATACCTCATATAAAGCACACTTTAGATATGATATAAGACGAATTGGTCTTTGTCTTGTTTCAGTGTTGTTTCAGAGGGTCGAACTGCACTTAGGGCACAACAGCTCCGTGGAGCAGGATGGGGACTAAACACATTCAAGCAAGGGCTCGTCAACAGTGAGGGGGATCCAAAGATGGGCTTGCCTGCCTTTTGAAACAGTGGCTCAAAACCCCAGAACTGAAAGCATTCAAAGAGAAACAAATGAGGTTCAGTAAATTTTTATGATTACTAGTTACCTTAAGGTTCTAATTCAGTAACACGCTCAAAAATTCAGATTACTTCTATCAGTTAAAAGTAGTAAGGTAGTCACTTTTATGTGTCCACTTGATCAAACACTGGCCTAGATGTTACTGAGATGTTTTGCAGATGTGGTTACCATTTATAATAAGCAGTATTTAAATAAGCAGATTACTCTACATCCTGTGGGTGGGTCCCACTTAATCAGTGGAGGGCCTTAAGAGCAAAGACTGAAACTTTGAGAAATTCTACTTTAAGACTGTAACATAAAAATGCTGCCTGAGTTTACAGCCTGCTGGTCTGCCTCATCGATTTGTAAGCCCCATAATCATATAAGTCAGTTCCTTAGAATCAGCCAATCAATCAATCTCTTTTCTCTCTACTATCCACTCTTCTCCTCTCTTTCTCTCTCTCTGTACTTCTGTTTCTCTGGAGAACTCAGACTAAATACAGTCAGATATCAAACATCATTTATATTTTATCACAATCCTAGATTAGAATCAGCTTCTAAAACTTCTACGCTGACTGCTTCCTAGTACCTGCCCTGGGCAAATCAAAGTGTTAGGTTTCCCAGATTTCTTATTTGGTTCCTGTGAGGACTCTTCTGGATAGTCAGCTGAGAACTAGAGCTCATAATTGCATTACAGTGATAGCCAGGAGGTGACATTTCTAATATTCCCTTTTTAAGGGGGGCAGATTTTATGAGTCACCTTGGGTGGTATAGTCATTTCACAGCTGTGTAATGTTTGTGAGGAACTGACAGTCCCTCATGAGCCACAGTGACCCAACTTGGCAGGGCCCCAGCACCTATTTATGGCCTGAAATACAGGGGAGGAAGTCACCGGAGGTGGTTCTCTCTTCTGGAACTGAGTCAGATAGATGATAACATTCCAGGTCAGAGTTAACACCAAGTCTGATTTACTGCATCATATTCTCTGAGTGACTTCCTGGGAGCCTAACTGAACTACTACAAATCCTGAGCTGATATCTAAGACTTACCTATTTAGAAAAAGAAAGAAAAGAACCAGAGATCAATTTTTTTTTAAAGAGGATTTTAAAATAGGAGGAATCAGTAAGGAAAAGACTAAGTGTAGTCCTGTGACCGTGGGGACACAGCTGGAACAACCATCCATCAAGGTTAGGTACCAGGTTCAAATATTCATCAGAAGACTTGCCACACTGTAGCACTGGCCATAACTATTCCTTGCGGACAGATTCTTGTGCCAATCCATCTTGTATTTCCCGCATCTAGTTCAATGCCTGGTACATAGCAGGAATTTAAAAAAGACTCACTGAGTGAATGAGATAGTAGAGACATAAAGCACTTCACATCCACAGAGCTAGAGAATCCAGCCAGGATTATTTCCCATTCCATGAATGCTCTCAGAAGCCTGGCATGATCGTGCACCTGATACTATGTCTTTCTAAGCCAGCCCTACTACATATATGCAGTTTTTGAGTTCTTACAATCTCTAGGGCTGGAGTCCTTTTAATTGGTGCATTGAATTGTTTTCTGGGGCTGGCATAACAAAGGACCACAGACCAGATAACTTCACCAACAGCAACATATTTGCTCACAGTCTTAGAGGCTAAGTCTGAGATCAAGGTATTGACAGGGCTGATTTCTTCTGAGGCCTCTCCCTTAGGCTTACAAGAGAAATGGCTGTCTTCTCTCTTTGTCTTCACATGGTTTTTCCTCTCTGCCTGTCTGCATCCTAATCATCTCTTCTTATAAGAATACCAGTCTTACTGATTTAGGGCCCAACCCAATGACCAAGTTTAATTTAATTACTTTAAAGGCCCTATCTCCAAATATAGTCACATTCTGAGGCACTAGGGGTTAGGGTTTCAGCATATGAATTTGGGTGGTGAAGGGACATGCAAATACAGGCTGAGCTCAGAGATCTTGCGGGTTTGGTTCCAGACCACAGCTATAAAGCGAATATCCCAACAAAGTGAGTCACATGATATTTTTTGGTTTCCCAGTGCATATAAAAGTTATGATGAAACTATACTATAGTCTATTCAGGGTCCAATAATAGCATTATGTCTAAAAATGTAAAGTACACACCTTAATTTAAAAATACTTTATTGCTAAAAAATGCTAACCATCATATGAGCCTTCAGGGAGCCCTAATCTTTTTGCTAGTGGGGGGCCTTGCTTCCATGCCGATGGTTGCTCACTGATCAGAGTGGTGGTTGCAAAAAGTTGCTGCAACTGTGCCAATTTCTCAAAGTAGAACAGCAATGAAGTTTGCCTCATTGATTGACTTGTCTTTTTATGAATGGTTTCTCTGTGGCATGGAAGACTGACAGTATTTTACACACAGTAGAACTTCTTTCAAAACTGGAGACAATCTTCTCAAAACTTGCCACTGCTTAATCAACTATGGTTATGCACTATTCTAAAATCCTTTGTTATCATTACAACATCTTCATAGCATCTTCACCAGAAGTAGATTCTGTTTCAAGAAACTACTTTTTTGTTCATCCTGAAGAAGCAGCTCTTCACCCATTAAAGTTTTACTATGCTTGCGTGCACTGCTTCAGTCCTGTCCAGCTCTTTTGCAACCCAATGGACTGTAGCCCACCAGGCTCCCCCGTCCATGAGATTTCCCAGGCAAGAATACTGGAGTGGGGTACTGTTTCTTTCATTGGATCTTTCAGACCCAGGGATCGAACCTGCATCTCTTACATCTCCTGCATTGGCAAATGGGTTCTTTACCACTAGTGCCATCTGGGAAGCCCCAAAGTTTTACTATGAGTTTGCAGCACTATGAGATTGCAGCACTATGAGATTGCAGCAATTCAGCCACATCTTCAGGCTCCACTTCGAGTTCTCTTGTTGTTTGCACACTATCTGCAGCTACTTCCTCCATTAAAGTCTAGAACTTCTCCAAGTCATCCATGAAGGATCAAATCAAGTCTCAAACTCCTGTTAATGCTGATATTTTGACTTCTTCCCATGAATCATAAATATTCATAATGGCATCTAGAATGGTGAATCTTTTCCAGAAAATTTTCAATGGACTTTGCCCAGATCTACCAAAGGGATCACTATTTATGGCAGTCATAGCCTTATGAAATACTGTATTTCTTAAATAAGAAGACTTGAAAATCTAAATGACTCCTTGTTTATTGGGCTGCAGAAGGAATGTCTTAGCAAGCATGAAGACACCACTAATCTCGTTGTATATCTCCACTGGATCTCTTGGGTGAGCAGATGCGCTATCAACGAGCAGTAATATTTTGAAAGGAATAATTTTTTCTAAGTAGTAGGTCTCAAAAGTGGGCTTATACCATGTTGTAAACAGATGTGCTATCTACCAGGCTTTGTTGTTCCATTTACAGGGCAAAGGCAGAGTAGATTCAGCATAATTTTTAAGGGTCATAGGATTTTTGAATGATAAATGAGCACTGGCTTCAACTTCTTCAAGTCACCAGCTATATTAGCCCCTAACAAGAGAGTCAGTCTGTCCTTGAAACTTTGAAGCCAGGAATTGACTCTCCTCTCTAGCTATGAAAGTCCTAAGTGGCATCTTCTTCCAATGCAAGGCTGTTTCATCTAGAAAACCTGTTGTTTATTGTAGCTACCTTTGTGAATTATCTTAGCTAGATCTTCCGATAACTTCCTGCATCTTCTACATCAGTACTTGCTGCTTTGCCTGGCACTTTAACGTTATAGAGATGACTCCTTTCCTTAAACTTTATGAACCAACTTCTGCCAGCTTCAAACTTTTCTTTCACAGCTTCCTCACCTATCTCAGCCTTCATAGAAGAGAGTTGGGTCTTTGCTCCAAATTAGGTTCTGGCTTAAGGGAATGTCGTGGCTGGTTTGATCTTTTATCCAGATCACTGAAATTGCCTCCATTTCAGCAATATGGCCATTTCCTTTTTACGCACTTATGTCTTCACTAGAATAACACTTTCAATTTCTCCCAAGAACTTTTCCTCTGCATTCACAACTTGGCTAACTGCTTGGCACAAGAGGTCTAGCCTCTAACCTGTCTCAGCTTTCCACATGCTTTTCTCACTAAGTTTAATCATCTCTAGCATTTGATTTAAAGTGGGAGATGTGAGGCTATTCCTTATATTTGAACACTTACAGGCCACTGTAAGGTTATTAACTGACCTAGTTTCAATACTGTGGAGTCTCAGGGACTAGGGAGGTCCAAGGAGAGGGAGAGAGATGGGGGAACACTGGTCAGTGGTATAGTCAGAACACTCACAACATTTATCAGTTTCATTCCCTGTCTTGTATGAACATGGTTCATGGTACAACATTGTAACATGAAAGATCACTGATCATAACAAATATAACAATAATGAAACAGTTTGAAATATTGCAAGAATTACCAAAATGTGACACAGAGACATGAAGTGAACAAGCGTTAAAAAAATGTTGCTGACAAACTTAATCATCACAGGGTTGCCTTGAAATCTTCAACTTGCAAAAATATCTACAAAGTGCAATAAAGCAAGGTATGCCTGTATATATGTGTACACACGCACACAAACACACAATATATACATTATATATATAAGTAAACATTTTTATTGCTTCAGAGTCAGGAGGAGAGGCTCTTTCCATCCATTCTACCTCAGTGTCTTCTCTCTCACTGCATCAAGCCCTCATTAAGTGTGAAGGGAGATGAACTGCAAGGTATATTCTCTGCGTCTTTCCTCTAATTGCTCATTAAATCACTTTCAGATTAATCAATTTCTTTTTCATTTATCTCAATTTTTCATGTATCCTTTAATAAGTCTTGAAATCTGACAGAAATAGGAACTTCATAAGAGTCTCCAAGTGACCCACAGTGAAGTCACTAGATCCTTCCTGAGGACTGGCCTTGTGTCTGTGTATCACAGCATATAACACATTACCTGGCTAATAATAGGTGTTCTAAAAATATATGGTTAAAATGATGTATGTAGGAAAAAAGATTTCTTACCAGGTTCCTGTTTTCAAGTTCCAGAGTCACATTTGCCCCCTAAGTGATATTCCCACATGCTGACTCATGCTGAGCCCATTGTACCTTACTTTTTTAAAAACATACTTATGTAGAGTCATTTATTTCCTGGAGTTTCAGCAGACTTGTGTTTGCAGCTGTTTAAAGTAAAACAGGGGCTAGAAGACTTTAGGATTTATTTACAAAAAAACAAAAACCAAATGGCATCAACTTATGAGACAGTGTGGTCCATTCAGAGATGAACCCCACTGATTCACTGACCGGCAACCAGCCATGGAGCACACGACTCCCAACTGCTGGGGCAGTTTGGTCAATAGGCACACACCTGTCAGTGTCAGTCTGGCTCCTGACCTTGCCTTTGCCCTGGTTTAAAAGGAGGCATCAAGAGGCAACCATGGGCACTTGGTTATTTCTAGAGTCCTCCTTGTCTAACACATATCAATGTCTAGACATTCATATGATAGTGAAGAAATCCATCAATCAGTAGACCTTACTGATGAAAATCTTGGAAACATCACTTCTAACCTTCTGTACCTTGGGCCTGTAGCTGGTTATTTGACTCTGATCCTTGAATGAATGATTCTGATCTGGTTAACTTCCTGTCTTCTGGCTTCAAGTCTGCATATACTCTAGTTCCTCTATGGTTATCTATTGGAAAAAGGATGGGGTTATCTGTTGCAGTAAGGATGAGGAAATAAATAATAACTATTACAACACAGTGACCAGTCATCAAGTTTCTGACCTGTCAATTCAAAACAAAATATCTAGAAAACAGAAAATAAATTCCACATCCTCTATGTTGAGGTTGAGGAGTCCTGATTGATAGATATATGGATGGGCCACAATTTAGCTTCTTGAGAAATTTCATCATCAGTTGCAAAATCAGTTATAACTTAATGATTCTATCCTGCCACTGAAAACCAGTAGCCAAGTCCTGAAAGCCCACCTTCCAGCACTCACTGACACTGCCCTGTAACTTCCAGGACATCACTAGATGGGGTTTGACACGGAATTCCACATCATGAGGACCAAAATTCAAAACTCAGCTCTGTAATTGATACATGTATATGTATAGCTGAGTCCCTTTGCAGTTCACCTAATAGGTCAGCTATTATTAATTAATCATTAATAATTAATTATTAATCAGCTATACCCCAATACGGAGAAGGCAATGGTACCCCACTCCAGTACTTTGCCTGGAAAATCCCATGGATGGAGGAGCCTGGTAGGCTGCAGTCCATGGGGTCGCTAAGAGTTGGGCACGACTGAGTGACTTCACTTTCACTTTTCACTTTCATGCATTGGAGAAGGAAATGGCAACCCACTCCAGTGTTCTTGCCTGGAGAATCCCAGGGACAGGGGAGCCTGGTGACTGCTGTCTGTGGGATCACACAGAGTTGGACACGACTGAAGTGACTTAGCAGCAGCATACCCCAATACAATATAAAAAGTTCAAAAGAAAGAAAAAACTCAGCTCTGCAGTATCTACATTCTCTAAACAAGTTACTAAGCTTACCTTTCCAGTTTATTTACAAAATCAGAATACAGGCACCTAACCCCTAAAAGAAGTGCTGTGAAGATTCAATAAGATAAGGAATCATTCTGACACTTAGCCAACAAATATTTACTGAAGGCACTGTAGTGGCTAGACACTGCTCTAGGAACTAGGGATACAGCTGTGAACCAGCCCTAGTGCAGCCTATCTTTTAGTGGAGAGAACTGGGCAAAAAAATCAAAGAGCAAATAAATGAGTAGGGCAAGGAGAGACAAGGAGTAATACAGTATAGAGTAAAAGGCTCTCATTTGAAAGAGGACATATGCACAGCCCTCAGAATGAAGCGAGGGATGGAGACACGCATACGCTCGGGGAAAGAACAGGCATCTCCCCAAACCCCTCTCCCCAAGGATACAGAAGGGCAGCAGGCCTGAGGCAGGGCTGTGCCTGACATGTTGAAGGGAGCATCTGGAGGCTAGCGCAGGTGAGACGGGTGAGCAAGGGCAAGATGGTAGAAGATGAGGTCACGAAGGTTCCTTACACCAGGTAGAGCCTTGTATCCAGTGAATCAACATTTGGATTGTATTCTCTCACAGGAAGCAGCTGGATGATTTGAGCAAAAGAGTGATATGAGTCTACCTGTGTTCTAAGGGACCACTGTGGCTGCTGTGTTAAAAAACCCCAATAGACAAGGCTGGAAGAAGGGAGCCTGGTTAGGAGACCATGGAAGTGTCTAGGTGAATAAGAGTCAAGGCTTGGGCTAGACTGACAGCAGTGCAAGCAAGAGAAGTAATATCAGGGTGTATTTTTAGGTGGACCTACTAGGCTTTGCTAATAGATTAGATGAGGATAGCAGATAAAGCACCTAGTTGCTGTTATTTATTTGTTCAATCATGTTCAGCTCTTTTTGACCCCATGGACTGTAGCCTGCCAGGCTCCTCTGTCCATGGGATTTTCCAGGCAAAAAACCTGGAGTGGGTTGCTATTTCTTTCTCCAGATTAGATGTAGACAGCAGATAAAGCACATGGTATATAGTGTTATTCAGAACCTTTTGATCTGGGGGGGGGCTACAGTGGAGGCATCCTCAAGAACACATATCTAGAAGAGTAAGACTACACCCAAGCATCAGCTCTACAATCAGGACATAATGGCTCAAAACCAAGATCTGCAGTGTCACCTTAACAAGACAGCCCAGTACTACTGCCAGCAAGATAAGACCAGACCTCAAAGGTTTTAATATAGCTAAAGAAGGGATATATCAGCCAAATGGGGGTTTTATATATGAAAACATACATAAAAAGAGAATTATAGAGGCAGAAGCTGACTGTACCTTTCCAAACACCATCCAGAGTATGGGGAGCCTTGCCAAGTGATGTCAGTTATTATAGTCCATTGGCAAGGCCACCTCTATTGCAGGGATTGACATAGGGAATTGCAGCCAACTGACTTCGAGTATCCTCAACTTTTGGCAAGATAAGTCTCATTGCGGAGATGGATGCTGATTGCTTGGTAAGTACGGCAGGCAGTAAAAAGGGAAATCTGGCTATCGCAATCACAATAGAGTCCAGAAAATGGCTATTAACAGGATAGAAGGCTCTAAGACAAAGGCAGACAAGTCAGAAAATCACTGTTCCTTGGCCCAGGTGAAGAATTGTGGTCAAACATAAAGTTCTCTCTTCTATAGAACCCCCAATCTCGATTACCACCTTTAAATTAAAGGCCAGTGATATTTGCCATGCGTAGACATGCTTGGATAAAAAAGCACCATGATAAATTTTTTCAACCTTGGTGCTAAGTAGTGAAGAACTTGATGGATTGTTTTCAACAGCTGAAATATCAACACTAAATTTTGTTCGCTCTTGCATAATTCAGTTTAAAAGAAAACTGTTCTTTGGAAATGGTATCCTACTGATTGACCCTAAAAAATACTTATTGTTTATTGCTGCATGAGATTTATCAGGTTTTGGAAACCCTACCATTGCATGTAAATGTATATTTCACAGGATTGATTACAACTCACAGACACACCAATATTTTAAGTATGTTAACAAAAAAATAACTCTAAAATAGATTACACTCTGTTCAGTGCCCTCTTAAATAGAGGACATTGAAAATATTTCATCCTTTTCTTAAAGAATCAGAGTCATTACTATGAACGTGACAATCATGAAGGCCTCAGAAACCACTGACCTCCACAGAGCAACACGTTCTTGAACTAAATGGTCCCTTTGAAAAATGAACTATTACAATAGTTTTTCTTTGGCCCCTCTCTACCAAAGAATTACTTTCTCTTTTAGCTACTGCCGGCATGTCTGACTTTTCCAGAAAGCTATGCGCTAAAATTTGTCCCCCTAAAATTGTTATAGTGAAATCCTAACACCCAGTGTGATGGCATTTGAACATGGGGCCTTTGGAAGGATAATAGGTTTAGATGAGGTCATAAGGATGGGCCCTTCATAATGGGATTAGTGTCCTTATAAGAAAACACTTTGCTCAGTTGTGTCCAACTCTCTGCAACCCCATGGACTATAACCTGCCAGGCTCCTGGGGAATTCTCCAGGCAAGAATACAAGAGTGGGTAGCTATTTCCTTCTCCAGGGGATCCTCCTGACCCAGGTATCAAACCTGGGTCTCCTGCATTGCAGGTGGATTCTTTACTGTCTGAGCCACCAGGGAAGCCCCATAAGAAAACGCATCAGAGACTTTACTTTCTCTCTCTCCTCACACACATGCTCTGAGAAAAGGCCACTGAAAAGCTAACCTTCTGCAAGCCAGTAAGAGGGCTAGGAACCAAATTGGACTGTACCTTGATCTTTTTCTTCCAAGCGTCCAGAATTGAGAGGAATAAATGTCTTGCTTAGGTCACCCCATCTATTGTATTTTGTTATGGCAGCTCAAACTGACTAAAACACAATGCAACCACATTTCCACTTCTGAGTCACTACTTCTAATCTGGACTTCCTTGGTGGTGCAGTGGTAAAGAACCCACCTGCCAATGCAGGAGGCGCAGGTTCCATCTTTGGGTAGGGAAGATCCCCTGGAGAAGGAAATGGCAACCCACTCCAGTATTCTTGCTTGGGAAATCCCATGGACAGAGGAGCCTGGCAGCCTACAGTCCCTAGGATCACAAAAGAGTCAAACATGACAAAGCAACAAAACAATAACAACACTTCTGATCTACTAGGAACCACTTGACCAAAGTTTGCTTAAAGCAAAAGTTTGAATGTGATCCATGGAGGCTATTTCATTTGTTTTGACTGCTCAACCGTCTTCATTATCTACTCTCAAATTCCCAGTTAAATTTTGGCATTCAGAAGTTCAGTGTTTACATTTCTTTTCTAGGCTACTAATAGCTGAAAACTGGTTAATAAAATTAAAAATCTGTACTGATAGTAATTTATTATTTTTTTAAGGAAGGGGGGAAAATGTTTAATTATCTCAAATCTGAGTTAAGAAAAGACTCTCAAAGCCCCTCTAAGTTCAGAGACATGTTCTCTTCGAGAAATCATGATGATATTCTTTCTGACTTTTAGCATTTTTGGTGTGAATGGATGAAAGATTTGGCAAGGGTGGGAGTGAGATGGAGAAGCAAATAGAAACTGTATATGTAGAATTTATATTGTCTTTAGGGATATAGTTAAGACGGCATTTTTAGACATTCGGGAGTTTGGGAGAATTGAGGGTAAGGGAGGACTATTGCTAATGAAACTTCTGGAATAATAAAAGTAATTAGTACACAGTTCATGTCAAACATATTATTACTGTGGTTGGGTGACAAGGTAAGCATAAACTGCAACAGACTATTATTCTGAGAGTAAATAATGTGATTTCTGACCAATTTTAGCATTTGTTCTGGGTAGGGAAAGCTACTAGTTTGCAGTAGGAGTTGGGACTCCCTTGAGTTGTTTTTTTCTGTTTTTTTAGCAGAATGAGTCGTGAAGAGGCTTAACAGAATGGGGACAAGGAATACTTGATGAGGAACTTTCTTAGGAGATAAGATTTAAGATTATCAGTTGCTAATAAGGCCCTGGAGAAGGAAAAAATGTACTTTGCAAGTAATGACTTGTTATCTCATGTACATTTTATGCCGTGTATATATTATGATGACTCCTGGATATAAGAGAGGAAAGGAAATAGAGCTTAGTTATAAAGTAAATAAAGAAGGACACTGACTTATTTCAACTTCCACCTTGGATGCAGAGCCAAGTGCGTCAAGTGGGTACTGTGTACAACGAATGCAAATATTCTCCGCCAGGGGCTAGGATTTTAGGAGTGGCAATTGAAAAATTAAAAATGAAAAAGCGAGAAAGAAAATTATGTGATTCTCCCTTGCCTGTGTCGTAAGCACAGGGCCCTATGCAGAAGTGCCGTTAAGTGCCTGCTATCTCTCCTCCAGCAAATTTTCTAACTTGGCCAAGCACAGTAGCTTAGACACAATCGGGCAGCTTAAATGTCTGTGCAAGAAACAGCTACATTTGTAAGTTTCCTAAGCACTGTCACCTAAATTATTACAACAGTTTTCTGTGAGATTTCATCACTCTTAATGATTTGTAGATAAGGAAGGCAGAACTCAAAAAGTTAAGTGCTTTCCCACAATCAAATAGTCAAGCAGGATCAAAGATGGGTCCCCAACTTAGATCTGACTTCAAATTCAAGCTCTTTGCCCTGACTACACAGAAACCATATAAACCAAACAAGAGGCATGTGCATCCCCCAGCACTGGGCCTGACCACAGCCGGCAACACAATACAAATTAGCTCCAGAGTAACAATCCATATCCAAAGAATTGGTTTCACACTACACCATCTAGCTCTCAGCTTATTTCCAATGCCTCAACCCACCCAAAATTACAATGACATTCTGGCTGAGAAAGAGCATTTCATCACGCACCCATCATGAACCCTTATTCACTGGAAAACTATGTAGCATTTGCTCAAAAGTTCTTTGACTATCATTCATCCCTCAGTTTTCAATCAGCTGTCTGTTGGTAGCATCTGAAATGACAGAGCTTGTTTGTGGTGAATGACAGGGTAATTTTCAGTGAAGCTCAAGTTTATGAACTTGAAGTTACAGCAAATGTGTAAAGTGAGATTGAAAACACCATCGCATCAGTTTTTCAGAGTTTAAAGATTCTTCAAAGCATTAAGAAGAATCACCAAGCTACTCATACATGTCATTAGTTTGAATGGAAAATAATTTCAAACGCCACTTTTCCATGGAGATTTTGAACAAGAATTTTGTTTCCCAGAGATGTCTTATTTCAGCTCCACCTGGAGAATTTTTCAATCCTGTTCTACCACACAATCTGACTTACCTCCATGAAAGATTCTAGGGATCTCACTCTTGAGTTGCTTAGGCCTTCTTGAGTAAATCCTCAAGGTTGGCACTTAATCCATGGTCATCTGTCATGTTTTCATATACAGACGTCATTTGTTCCTGTCTTTTGTTCCTTCCCTGAGGATAAGGACTGCGTATTACATATTTCATACTGTAACAAAACCCTATGACAGATAAAGTAACAGCACTAGGTCTTAAAAGTAGCAGGTATTACTATATGGAATTTAGAGGTAAATTTAACGGTATCACTGATTACACACTGGTAGAAGGATTGAAGGCGATGGCACCCCACTCCAGTACTCTTGCCTGGAAAATCCCATGGGTGGAGGAGCCTGGTGGGCTGCAGTCCATGGGGTCACGAAGAATCGGACACGACTGAGCGACTTCAATTTCACTTTTCACTTTCATGCATTGGAGAAGGAAATGGCAACCCACTCCAGTGTTCTTGCCTGGAGAATCCCAGGGATGGGGGAGCCTGGTGGGCTGCTGTCTATGGGGTCACACAGAGTCAGACATGACTGAAGCGCCTTAGCAGCAGCAGCAGCAGCAGCAGAAGGATTGAAAAACCAAAAAACTGTAAGGCAGCCCACAGGTCAGCAACAGTAGGAAGTCCTATTACTGTTGGGGGGCGGGGGAGAGGCGGAGGTGGGGGAGGTGCAAACGATGGGAGGAGGTGTTACCACAGCCCAGAAGCCAGAGCCTTTCAGTAAGAGCTGGAACCATGCAGGAGACCCAGATACTGCCAGAGACACCAAAGGAAGCAAAAAGAGAGGTAAGAAAACTCTGACTTCTCTGCCCTACTCTCACCTCCCAATTTTCTACTGTGCCTTCTTTGGGTGCACCTACTTAGGGGCCAAAGAGTAAGAAAGCATGTATCTGTGACACAAACCAGAATGAGAAAAGAATCAGAGAGTAAACAAACAGCTTAAAGAGAGTAAACACACAGCTTAAAGAAACCGTGATTAACAGATTCTTATGGTAGATACAGAAATCAATTAATCCATAAGCAATCATCATATATTACAATTTGAGTTTCCCTTTTAAAATGATTAGTATAAAAGACTACAGGATGAAAGGTTAAGATGTGTATAGAGTAGTCTTTTGCTTTTAGCAATGGGATATCAGGAGATTTGAACCAATCTCCTTTCTGAGGATAACTAATGTACATACTCACAATACATATACATATTCTGCTTGAAAGCACTGGATACTGAACAAGATAGTAATGATCCAGTGTTTGGATTTTTCCTCTGATAGAATTTACTGACTCATGAAGAGGCAGCCAAAGGGCTATGCAGTACTGTTCTGCAGCTTCATGGAGATAAAATCACAAATGTTGTAGTCTTAGGCTTGGTGAGAGAGTCTAAAGCAAAGTGTTAGTTGCTCAGTCATGTCCAACACTTTTCGCCTCATGGACTGTAGCCTGCCAGGCTCCTCTGTCTATGGAATTCTCCAGGCAAGAATACTGATGTGGATAGCCATTCCCTATTCCAGGGGATCTTCCTGACCCAGGGATCGAACCCAGGTCTCCTGCATTGCAGGTGGATTCTTTACCATCTGAGCCACCAAGGAAGCCCAAGAGAGTCTAAGTCACCCTAACAGAGTGAACCAGAAGGAGACTGGCTCTTACAGCTATTTCAGCTGAGCTTTGAATCATCTTCATCCCCAAAATTGGATTAAGATGATTTCAGATTTAAGAGCTGCCAGGCATGTAGTAGAAGAAAACATAAATCTTCCCCAAGCAAAGAACTTATCTTACACATCAAGTAATTCCTACACATAATTTTTCAATACAACTTCTGAAACCCAATAAAATAACAGCAAGAAGACAAGGACAAGAAACATAGAGCCAACAGATGATGGTAAGAGACTCACAGTAGATCCAGATATTAAACTTATTAGGCATGAATTTTAAGATAACTATAGTTGCTAAGTGATGATAACTGTTGAAATTGGGTGATGGATTTTTGTGGGTTCTCATATATTTTCCTCTACTTTACAGTATATATTGTGATTTTTTTTCCATGATGAAAAGAAAAAAGTCTATGAATCAATCCGAAGAGAATCCTAGTTGGCTCTTTTGTCATCACCACATCAGGAACACACTGAACACCACTGTCAAGGGAAACATCACATCAGCTTTCTGACATTCATCAAAGTTTGCTAAGTCATGAACAGTAATGAAATACTGAGAGCAGAAAGACAAAACTATACTTACTCTTTCAAGGAAATAAAAGGCCAGATTGCGAATTCAGCATAGAATAGAATTTACTTTTAAAGGACATTTCAAACTGAAGAACAACTAAGTAGAAATTCTAGAAATGAAAAATACAATAGCCAAAGTGAAGACCTCAATGGCTCAGTTTAGAACAATTTATACCCAACTGAAATCAGACTTAATGAACAAAAACTAGTGACATAAGAAAAATACTTAGCATAAAGAGGCAAAAAGTTGGAAAATATTTTTCAAAGAGGATAGGAAAATACTGAGAAGATCTAACATACTTCTGGAATCCCAGAGAGAAAGGAAAGCAATAAATGAGTCAAAAATAACATATTAAGAAATAGTGGCTAAGAATTTTCCCAAATGATGAAAAACAATAAATTGTAGATTCAAGAAGTCCTGCAAACTCCAAATAGAGTATAGAAGTCCTCACGTAGGCTTTACTAGCCAAACCACAGTAAAACTGCTGAAAACCAAAAACAAAGAGATATTTTTTTTAATTTTTTAATATAAATTTATTTATTTTAATCAGAGGCTAATTACTTTACAATATTGTATTGGTTTTACCATACATCAACATGAATCTGCCACAGGTGTACACGTGTTCCCCATCCTGAACCCCCCCTCCCACTTCCCTCCCCGTACCATTCCTCTGGGTCGTCCCAGTGCACCACCCCCAAGCATCCCGTATCCTGCATCGAACCTGGACTGGTGTTTCATTTCATATATGATATTATACATGTGTCAATGTCTTTCTCCCAAATCATCCCACCCTCTCCCTCTCCCACAGAGTCCAAAAGACTGTTCTATACAATGCAGTTAGTGTAGGTGGCTCATGCAGGAGACCCAGTTCAATCCCTGGATCAGGAAGATATCCTGGAGAAGGGAATGGCAACCCACTCCAGTATTCTTGCCTGGAAAATTTTATGGACAGAGGAGCCTGGTCAGCTATAGTGCATAGGGTTGCAAAGAGTTGGACAGGACTGAGCAACTAACACTTTCACTTTCAGAGTACAAAAGAAAACTGCTTTTAAAGAAGCAGTGAGAGCAACAACCATCTTCTCAAAACATGGAAATGAATACCAAATGAAATTTCTTCAAGGTGGGTGCCTTTTGGTGCTTCCCAGGTGGCGCAGTTGGTAAAGAATCCACCATGCAGAAGACATGTTCAATCTCTGGGTTAGGAAGATCCCCTGGAGAAGGAAATGGCAACCCGCTCCAGTATTCTTGTCTGGAAAATCCCATGGGCAGAGGAGCCTGGAGTGCCACAGTCCATGGGGTTGCAAAGAGTCGGACATGACTGAGCTCACACGTAACATAGGTGCCTTTTGAGAGGAAAAAGGAATAATTGGGAAGAGACAAGAGAAGGCCCTAAGGGCTGCTGTCGATATTTTACTTCTTGACCTTGATGTGCTTACACCAATATTTACTCCATGATTAATCACTGAACTATATATTTTTATGTTTAGTGTACTTTTCTGTATGTTTATCATAGTTCATAATATATTTAAAAAGCAGATTGTGGTTGAAAGAACTCTATTAAATAATCATGTAATAACTGTCAGGCTGTGCTTAGCTCTATTGGAAAGCAAACTTTATTGTACAGTAAAATTTTAGGCTACAGAAGGAAAATCCCAAATATTTGAGAAAAAAGTTCTATGAAGCCAAGGTGTGTAATTGAAACCAGTCTATCCTCTTTTTTCTTATTCATGATCCTGAAGAAGCTTGACTGTAAAGACCAAATACATATGCTAATCACAAACAATCATATCAATAATATGTTAAATATGCTTTCAAAGTGCTTAGTGGAAACCTTTGAAAGCCATTTGCCTCCAAACCCTTAACTATACACCATCAGCTGCTTTTATTATTTGTCGAGTTTTGCATTACAGAATTTAATAAACAAAGGGGCCAGACTAGGTCTTCTATAATTATTTCATCATTAATCATGCCATCTTTGATCACTGACTTTTCTCTACAATAAAATATGTAAGCCATCAAAATTATAGGATGGAAATATATTGATACCATTTGCTCTAGATGTGGTAAGCTGCATCCATGCTGCCGCTCATACTCCCCAGGGTTGCCATGAAAATACAAGGAGAAGCTAATTGCACATAGTAAGAGTTTTAATTGACAGGTACCTGACCATTACAGCAATTTCCACTTCCAGAAGCATCCCAGCTGACATTGTTATAGATTAACATAACTGAAAAGAGTGGGACTAATTGGAGCAATTAATTAAAAATACACAATTAGCTTCCATGGCAGAGATATTTTTTTAGTTTTTACCCTCATCGCTTGAGGCCTGTGAGGATTGTATGGAGTCTTACTACATGGGGGTTGTCTGTGCTGATAATTAAAAAGGAGAGACTTGGAAAGAGGGGAGAAACAGAGGGGACAACTCACAGGCCAACCAGGTGATGGAGTCTGGCCAGTTTCCCTCAGGATGAGTCAAGAGTAGAGCAAAGGTCAGGAGCCTGAATGAGAACACAAGGTGGTGTCTAAATAAGAGCCCCAGAAACGGAGGGGTTTCATCCTTTCACCAGTTCCTCTGTCTGAAAAGAAGGAAGGTAACTAGCACTTGTCTGTCTACTTCCCAAGAATATGGAGCAGAGTCAGGAACGACTTCAGTATTGTCAGGAAAAGAACACTGCCCCTTTGCACTTCACCCTCACTGCCACCAGCCTGAGGTTGGAGGACTTCAAATTTTGGCAGCTGGTTCCTAGAATAAAATCTGATTTCTCTGATTCCATGTTGGAGTGATAAGAAGGATTCAGCACATTTCTAGAAGGATGTGAAGAGTCAAGAAAGGGACATATTCTCATCCACTCACATCCTGGTCTCACAGCAAACTGACCTAGCTCTCACCTGAAACATGCAGAGAATGTACCAATGAGCCTGAGCTACAGAGTATATCACAGAAATTCCTTTTATATACTTAAAATCAAGATGTCAGGGTGAAGCTTGCACCACAAAGGAAGCTGAAAGTGAATGAGTAAAGATTCTTATTGGTCAGAGTCTCTGGGAAAGGTCACTACATGATGTCACGAGTCCATCCACAGAGGACCTGCCCGGGTTTTCCTTGGCACCTTTTTCCTGGGCACTCTGCTAGGAAGTAACATCCTACATAGGCTCGATTCTTCCCATGATCTACTCTGTTCCAGTGAGATGGAGCTAGAATCACAGTGACAGGCTATGTAAAGAGGATGCTCCAGTGAGCAAGTGATATGACTTAGGCTCCAAAGAGAGCTTTGTCACAGCTGTTTTCACGCTCTGGTACATGTCACATCTGAAAAAGAAGATGAACTTGATGATTCTTGGTTACAAATAAACCAGGTCACTGTTTCAGCATTTTAGTTCAAGCACAGGATTGGAGATACATGTTTTTCCATGATACTTCCACAGACTGAAGATGACAAGTGTAGTGGCAAAATACTGACCAGTTCCATAAATTCCTACATATTTAATAGAAACAAATAGTGAATGCTAGAAGACAATGCAAAACCATTTAGCTAAAAATTTGAATAGGTAATGCTGCTGCTGCTAAGTCGCTTCAGTCGTGTCCGACCCTGTGCGACCCCATAGATGGCAGCCCACCAGACTCCCCCATTCCTGGGATTCTCCAGGCAAGAACACTGGAGTGGGTTGCTATTTCCTTCTCCAATGCATGAAAGTGAAAAGTGAAAGTGAAGTCGCTCAGTCGTGTCCAACTTCTTAGCGACCCCATGGACTGCAGCCCACCAGGCTCCTCCGTCCATGGGATTTTCCAGGCAAGAGCACCGGGTGGGGTGCCATTGCCTTCTCCTAGGTAATGCTAGTGATGATTATATAGAGGAAAAGGTAAAATTTACCTTTATTTTCCCTCTTGATTCAACACTTAGCTATATTGTAGCAATGATCGGACAGTTGATACATTTCTCTTTAACCTCAAACATACTTACATTTTATTTGCCATCCTCCAGCTGAACACACATAAATTATAGCTACTTGTGCTTGGTAAATATGTTCATCACACAGGCAATCAAAAATTTATGATGCTTCAGTGACTGATGAAAAATGCCAAAACATTTTAATTGCTTTATATACCCATGGCTTCAAGCTCACTCTAACAAAACCAATTAAGGCACTGGCATAACATTTGGTGGCAGAGAACAAATAGATGTAACTTCAAATTACATTCATTACCAAAACTGTTTCCGTCGTTAAGGATGAGAAAAATTGTGTCGAATTAGAATATTATAGATGATATTTAGATCAAGCGATACCAATAGGCTGCTTAGAGATCAGCCTCCCCACTTTACCAGAATTGTAAAAAACAAAAACCCCAGAAATTCACAAGAAAGAAAATAAAAAAGGAAGCAAATAACTATTATTATTAATATATGTCTGTGGGCCCAAAATCAAAGGCAAAAGTGTGGAGAAGTTGGTATAGACAATAACTTCTCATTTTTTTCTATTTGAATTCAGCCTAAATAGCTTTAGATTAAAGTAAACTGACTTACCAGTACAGGCAGAAACATAATCAGAGACAGATAATACGAAGCAGTGACTTACCCCAGTTCTTGGCCCAAGAACTAACCCCAGCCTGACCAGTGCCCAAGGAAGAAGAGAATAAAAGGGAGATAACAAGCTAGCTTGGCCTTGCCCTGTTTAGCAATGGTCTTGGACTTGAAAATTCAGCTCTTATACAGAAAAAAATAGGAAATAACAAGCTACGATCAATGGCTAAACATGATACTAGGAAAGTATCATTTGGGTGAATCGGGAAAGCTCTCAGCTGAGAGTAACAGAAAATCCATCTAACATCGACTCAACTAAGAGCATGTTTAACCCTCAGCAAAAGTCTGGATGCAGGCAATGGTTGGTGTCAGTCCACCAGCTAAAAGATAGCAGAGCCATGTTGGCTATCCTTAGTCTTTCTCTTGGGTCTCTTACCTCATGGTTGCAAAATGGCCTTCAAAATCTAGGCATCATATCTGAATTCAAGGCTAGAGGTAAGGGAAAGAGGTTTCAGGATCACTACACTTTTATTTGGAAAGTGCAACTCTTCCCCAAAGCTGCCAGCAGAATCTTGTTTACGTCTGATCAGACAAAACTATGTCCGACGGTCACTCTTGGCTGTGAAAGAGTATGAAAAATTAAGTATTGGGATGTGGGGGAGGGACTTCTTCTTCCAGAGAAAGAGCGAGTTGTGGGCCCAGGGGCAAGACAGAAGTGAGGAAATAACAGCCTTTAAGGAAATAACGTAATCATCTGGCATCAGATTTTCAGGTAACATCATTAGAAGTGAGGAGGAAATATTCCCTTCTGTACTTCTCACACACGGGAAAACATTTCACCAAAGAGCAGACTCTCTCACACCAGCTTACCCTCACAGGATGAGCGTCAATAGTTTCCCTAGACTAACAACTAAAAGGGCCCAGACGTGCCTGGAGCATCATAAAACCAGACAGGTCAAACTATGCACAGGCCTTCTGCAGTAATTCTATCAGGTTATGTACAGTCTTTAGTACAGGCCTTCTGTAGCATTTCTATCAGGTATAGTCTTCTTCAATATTTTCACCTACCAAACCACAAATAAGATGGGGAAATGATGGTCACCCTAAGATAAGGACAATGTATGACCTGGTACAGAAAATGCCAAAATAAATGAAATACTTGACAAACAACTGAATAGTGATTAGAAAGGCAAAACAATTAACATGCACTACTTCTGAAGCAGCCTCAGAGATAGAAAGTTTAGAGATGAAATAGGAAAAAGGAAAAAAAGCCCTGCAAAAGTTTTCTAAAAACTAATTGGTAAGATGGAAGCAATAGGGGGAACTATTTTGGTGCAGAGATGACCTCATTTTTTCCCCCAGGTATGTGCAGATCCACTTGGGGCAAAATATTTTGGCCAGACCCTAATTTCACAGTAAGTTTTTCAAACTAATGAGGCAAACATATACCACTTAGATCCTAATGTGCTGTGATAGCAGAGAGCTTTGAAGTATTTTTCATTTACTCAATTAGCAAAGTGGTTATGAACCCTTTCTATCAACTAGATGCATTGAGGAGCTTTTAAACTTATATTCGCGTTGGTCCTCCAACTCCCCAGAAATTCTGATTTCATTGGCTTAGGGTAGAGCTCAGGTGCAGCCTGTTTTATGTTTGTTTGTTATTTAAAACTCTTGCATTGATTCCAAAGTAAAAGCCAGAGTTGAGAAAAAATGGATTAAAAATAATACTCAATGGCATTGAGGGTATAGTCAGAACACATAAAAACACTGAGTGAAAATTAGTATCATCTGTCTGACATGCAATTTAACAATAAGTTAGATGCCTAAACAAATTGATTCCCTTTCTAAGAATATATCCTAAAGAAATGGGCAAAGAATCAAAGACTAATATACTAAAATGTTCACTGCAACATTAGTTATTATCAACTGTATCCAACAATGAATACAATTGAATTACCTGACTCATTTGTTAAAATGTTTTCAAAGAAAAAACTTCCAAAGTGTTAACAATGGTCTCATAATGGGATTATATCAATGATAGTCATTTCTTAATAGTTTTAAGTATTTTCTCAAATCTATATACACATGTTAATTTTAAAATCAAGAAAAAACCAAAAAACATTTCTTTCCAAAGTCTTTGGTTTTAGTATTTGTGGGGCCTTCATTTGGCTGGAGAAAATCTGATTACTGCCATATTCACTGTGTACAGGGCTTTTAGTTTGAAGGAAAACTTAGGTTTCCATCATTAAATGATCAGATCAAATAAGCTGTAGAGAAATATTCAAAATACCTTTTAGAGAAAACTTTCACAGCTTCTTTATAAAATTAGCTCTATTTCATGAAAAGTATAATTTAATCTTCAAAAATATAATTTTAAAGGAATATAAATATATGCAGTCAGTAGGTATAATGAAATTAGCCCAAATTTTCTAAAACATTGTTGCCAAAGATGTTATTCTCCTAGGAGAAATTTAACCAGAAATGTTTTTGAATATGTTAAATATATAGGATAATCCATAATAGGTTAAGCAACATAGGAAAGCTGTGGATATTCATTTATAAAGGTGTTTGTTCCTGCAGGACTGGACACTCCATTTTCTCTCCTTATTCTGTACTTCTCATTTTGTCCCCATGATCCTTTCCCCCCTGAAAAGAAAGGTAGTTCCCTGCCCCTCTGAACTCAAATATTTACAATATTTACACTTGCTTTATTTAGTTTTGCTTCATGGAAACTCACGGCTGAGCCAAGCATACTGCAGCATTGGTTTCTAATTTCACATTCCCCAGAAAAAAACAGCTGGCTTAATGTCATGGTTATTGAGTTAATTGCTGTTTTGATGACTTAGGGTAATGACTTGCATAAGCCCCTAATTTAAACCTTCAGAAAATGTGCACAAGCTCTGCTGGGTATAGACAAGAGTCCAGTCTGAGTCACCAAGCTACAGAGAAAGATGGCTGCTGCCACACTGGCTGGGGAGGGAGGAAGAGAATCTAGCCATGCTGTTAGCACTCAGGGGTGAGGACCACTGGCTATTTGTTTAGCAGCCATAGGCAAGGAAAAGGGCTCTTTCTCAGTAGTTTGGGAGAGTCCAGTGTGACTACTATTCAGATCATGAGGCTTGAATTTGCTGGAGGAAGGAACACATGGATGGTTACCTCTAGACACACAGAGGAATATTATTGGGATTAGGTTCAGCCAATAGTGCACGAAAGGAGACAAAATAAAAGCCAGTATAGTTAGAGTCTCCATTTGTTAAGGGCAAAGAAAATGGGCTGTAGACTGCAACCTAGGCAGGCCCAGCAAAAGAGTTGAGTGTAAATGAACTCAGAAAAACCTATAAAATAGGTGGTTGGAAAAAAAATAAAACAGGTGGTTGGATGTGGGTACTTTCCACCTGCTGTACACTACATGCTGAGCTGCTCTGCAGGGCCCACCCAGGTCCTATCTTTGCTTTCACACACATTGCGAGTTAATTTCTACTAGCTCCAAAATAGCAAAGGCAAGGCTGGCTGACAACATCCCAAGTGTTGACCCTCCTTGGGTCTATCTTACATTTTGGATGGAGAGGAGAGAGGATATGGGGAAGTTCAGGAAAAACGCTGGTTGTGCTTGGCAGGACAAGCAGATCCTTCATCCCCAAGACCCCAACAGCAGCTTCTATGAAGGGACCTAAGGCAGCTCCATTTCTCTGTCATCTTCTAGGGGTTGGGGGTAATGAAGACAGAAACTGTAATAGAACTAAAGGGACCTTAGAGGTCACATGAGACTCACTTAAATTTCAATGAACAAATCAAGACGGCATGTCTTCTCTGAAAAGTCACTGGTGATTCTTTTAACCTTCATAAATACTTTATCCCTATCTCAACTCTGCCAGAACCCTAGAACTTCAGAGGGATCTAAGACTGCAATCCTTGAAAGAATACTCAGAACCATGTTATTATCACAATGAGTGAACATTTACTATGTTCCAGGTACTGTATTAAAACTTGAAGTTGAGTATGTCATTCTAATTGTTTCCACCATCAATGATTCCCAGATACAGAAACAACCTTAGAAAGTGGAAGGTTTTATGCCTGGTGACACAGAAAGAATGGGGATCCAAGATTAATCCCAGGCAGCCCCATGACAGAATGAGATTTGAACCACTCACTGTAGGAGGTGGGGGTGGGGGCAGGTAAAGAAGTGGTAGCAGAGGGGAGTCAGCCACACCTGAGTGCTGACAGTATGCCAGCCTCTTTGCTAAGCACCTTTCACCCACTTCTGCTATTACAACATCTTAAAGATAGGCTTGTTTCATCAACTCCTATCTTACACATAAGAAAACTGAAGTTCAAAGGGGTTAGATGATCTCTCTCTGGTCCTCCCAGAGAAATAAATGCTGGAACTAGCATTAGAATCCAGACAGCCAGATTCCCCCAGTTTTTGGACCCAATATTTTTGCAGCTACCAGGAAGAAAAGCTCACTGAGAGGTCTGGCTGGTAATTTGAATCTTGAGCATATTCTAACCTCTAGAAGGATAAGACGGAGAAGGCAATGGCACCCCACTCCAGTACTTTTGCCTGGAAAATCCCATGGACGGAGGAGCCTGGTGGGCTGCCGTCTATGGGGTCGCAGAGTCGGACATGACTGAAGCGACTTAGCAGCCGCAGCAGCAGAAGGATAAGAAAAGTTTCATTTGTGTTGTTTGAGGTTTTCTGTTATTTGATTTCTTTTTCTTAAAAAGCACTAAAAAGGACAGTTATGGGGGTCTTCCAACACTGTAACTCCACCTTAAATAGAGATGGTATAACAGCACTGCAAGGAGATCCAACCAGTCCATTCTAAAGGAGATCAGCTCTGGGTGTTCTTTGGAAGGAATGATGCTAAAGCTGCAACTCCAGTACTTTGGCCACCTCATGCAAAGAGTTGACTCATTGGAAAAGACTCTGATGCTGGGAGGGAATGGGGGCAGGAGGAGAAGGGGATGACAGAGGATGAGATGGCTGGATGGCATCACCGACTCAATGGACATGAGTTCGAGTGAACTCCGGGAGTTGGTGATGGACAGGGAGGCCTGGCGTGCTGCGATTCATGGGGTCACAAAGAGTTGGACACGACTGAGTGACTGAACTGAACTGAACAGCACAGAGAAAAAGTCGATAGATCATTCTTCCTCGTGGACCACGAGTTTAATCACGAGGGGGCTGTAAGACCAAAGACCACTAAAAACAGTACATGTAAATTAAAGAGAGTTGTTCTTGAGTACCATTATCTTTTCCATAGACGCTACATTTAAAAAATTTCCTCACAGTAAATACAAACTACAGCATGAGACCTGAATTCAGATGCCTGTTGGAGTCTATTACACACCGTATTATTTTCCTGGTATTTGATGAAAGTGAGAAGGGATGATGAACATTTTGGCAGGCTTTATACTGGGCTGATCAATATTTTCCATTTCCCCATTAACGTGCTCCTACAACTCACCAGGCAAGAGGACAAGTTAACCGGATATAGCAGGAGAGAACGGGCCAAGCAGACCCATAAGTCAAGGCAAAAAGAGAAGGGAAAAATTAATGGAAAGAAGCTGGAAAAAGAAGAGAGGGTTGGAGAAACACAACAAAAAGCTCATAAAATAGCTTTTGAAGTGACCAGTACACATATAATGAAGGTGGCAGAGTGAGTGAGAAAGCACCTTAAAGGAAATCAGTCCTGATGCTGAAGCTGAAGCTCCAATATTTTGGCCATCTGATGTGAAGAACTGACTCATTGGAAAAGACTCTGATGCTGGGAAAGATTGAAGGCATGAGGAGAAGGGGGCAACAGGATGAGATGGTTGGATGGCATGACCGACTCAATGGGCATGAGTTTGAGCAGGCTCTGGGAGATGGAGATGGACAGGGAAGCCTGGTGTGCTGCAGTCCATGGGGCTGCAAAAAGTTGGACGTGACTGAGTGGCTGAACTGACTGAACTGATCCACCCCACACGAGCCCAGCGTTGTCAGTCTATCTCCCAGAAGTTTCAGGTCCCAGACATACCACAAAAAGGAGACCCAGAAGGGAACTTTGAAACTAGCCAGTTTCAACATCCAAGATCTGTCTCAGTAGGCTGAAGGCTGTCATTAGAGTCACTATAGATAGCTTGGGCTCCAGGCTCCCTGACACTGCTGGGTTTGGGTGTCTTGCTTACTGGGTCCCCACTTTCCCTAAAGACTTGAAAGTTGGCAGTAATGGAAGAAAGGTGTGAAGATCTCAGGATAAAGTCAAGTCTTAGGTGGATTACCAGCAAATACCTGTCTCCTAGCATGCTCTGGTGGGCTAGGATGAGGAACTGTATCAGAGCCCGTTGCTAAGTTTCTTCAACTAAATTAAGCAGAGCCTGGGGACAGATTTAAGAGTATCAAGGCCAAACCATCACACAACCATGGAATCAGGAAACACCCACAAGGTCAGTGTTAGAAACGTGGACATCAGAATCCATAAAAAGCCAAGAGAGTAATGAAGAATGAGATCAGGAATGATGAAGACCCAAGTCAGGCTTCCTAGGAAGAAAAGGAAAAAGGTGGACAGTCACCAAGGATCTAGATGCTTGTACAGATGGGAGAAGAGACACACAGAACTCCAACAAGAGTGACTCCTATGCCTTCAAAGGACCTGCTACACTTGTTCAAGTCTCTTACAGCTGATTCTTCCTCATGAATGTATCCCCAGGGGCCCCTCAATCTGCTTGCTTTCCCATACATTTTGGATGAGAATGGATGTTTCTTAAATTTGTTTCTGGGCTACCCACCACCCCCATCTACATATAATAAACTAATAACTCACAAATCAACAGGATAACCTTCTGTGAAGCTCCAGTTGACATGGCCATGCAGACAAAGAAGGGCCATCAGATGAGCCTGTGGCCTCATGAGATACACACTTGATAAGTTATCCCCAGGAAGGGCAAGAAAGAATATGACACCAAGGCATCAAAAAGGACTTTAATTTTACCTAGAATGTTTCATTTGGAGTTTGAAATGTTAATTATATGTTTTACATGTTGGAAATAAGTTGTTATATTCTGCTCAGTGCTTTTCAATATTTTTTAATGAATCAAAATAAAAAGAAACAAAAAATTATGAAAGACAGGAAGGGCGGATTGCGGGATAGATGGGGGAGGGGGAGGGCTGGAGGGGAAATGAGAGGAAAGGTGGAGAGCTGGATGGGAGTGAGAGAGAAAGAAGAAACAGTCCTGTGGAAAGGCTCTGTGAAGCTGAGTGAACAGAGGGGTCAGCTGATAATGAAGCCAAGCTCCACTGAGGTCCTGACAGATATCCAAACGAAAGGAAGAATGAAGAAGTTTTAGAAGCCATGAACACACAGACATTCTTAGAATCCAAAGAAGGACCCAGAGAAGTCCTCTCAGAAACAGTATAACCTGAGGCTCCAAAGGAAAGAAGAGAATTATGGTCCACAGGTAAATTCCATCAATGTTCCCAGAATTTCAGGGATCTGATAATGATATGAACCTCCCATCAAATGCTTTCATTTGTCAAATGTAGCAAGGCAGTGTTTTTCTGGTTTAGAATAGAAGCTCAGGAGAAGACAGAATTCACTTTGCAGTTAAATTCCGAACCAATCTGTCAGGAAATGGACCTTTTCTATGATGGAGCCCCTGTACCACATTTACATTTCTGAAACAGAAATATGAGCAGTAAACATACCACCTGGGGACTGTCTACCTCCTATGCTAGAAGCACAAAAATCCATTCCCTCTTGTGTTAAGAAAGAAAATTGGAGTTTTTTTTTCTCTCATAAGACTTTAAATATTCAAAACTAGCAGCTTATCAAATTTTCAGTGTTGGAGAGAAGAAAAAATTTCAAACAGGTATTGATTGTTTCCTCTCATTAACTGAATCCTGGTAATGGCAGAGAATTCATAACTAACTGCCGGCCAAATACATCCTCTCATTAACTCCTGCCGCTTAATTATATCAATTGAAGGGTTCTAATTTTATTATGTCTTCTCAGATACTTAAATTCATTTATTGGGAAAGGAAGAATTTAGAAGGTTCAGGTCACATTTGGTTAACTTTCCTCAGAAGAAATCATCTTTTAGTACAAAAGGGATTGTCTGAGGCAATCGACTGACAGATTTCCTGCCCTGACTTTTTAAGGCTGTCAGAGAACAAAGCAACCACCCTACACTGGGTCTGATTTCTATAAGCCACATTTGATAGGAAGAAAAAAGCTTGGCCTCCTCACTTGACAGTCACACTCTGGTTCAGGGAGAAGGTAAAATCCAACCACAGCATCTGGCTAGCAGAAAACTACCTCAATGTAGGAAAATGCATTTATATATCCCTTCCTGGAACAGAAGGTAATTCAGAGTTGCAGGAAAAAAAGTGGCACATTTAAAAGCCTTACAATAAAGGGATAAGGAAATCTATACAAGGTCAACAAAGAAATATCTGAACCTAGAGGTCATTCAAGACATGAGTCCAGTGTATTTGTGGTTGTTTTTAGGCATCAGAAATGGTTTGTTTCTGGGACGGAGAAACACACAAAATTGAACAAAATGAGCTATATATTACTGGGAAGTGTTCGTATATGGGAACTAGTTTAAATGTAAACACCACTAACTCTATAATCAAGTATGAATATTTTCCCCCTCTTAAAAAAAAAAAGAAAAATTCTTGACCATGAAAAACGGGACTCTCGGGAAAGCTACTTTAAAAGAGGAAAAACCCTGCCAAATAGTATCACTCTGATCTATTTACTGATCACCAATCCATTTAAATAGCCTCTTTTCCTAATTTTCCCAAAGTGGTGTTTTCTCATAGCATGTGGGTAGACGACACTTCATGGAAGGCCTGGAACCATGGTAGAAATCATATCAGAGCCCCCAACATGCTCCAGTAATATAAAATACAATCACTTATTTTATGCTGCTCAAATAAAAAAAATGATATAAAACTATATGCAAATTCTGATTTTGTTAACATTAACCACTGTGGATGGGGTGGATGAGGAGGGGGGACATGCAAAACTGCTTAATAGCAGTTATCTTAAGGTAATAAAATTATCACTTATTTTTTTTTCCTTCCCCCAAATTATCTACATCTTCTCTGATGTAGTTGCCCTTCAACATGCAGAAGTAGACAGCCTTCTCTTCTGGCTCCCATACCTTTGGGTTTCCTTTTTATATTTATAAAAGAATGTCATCTCTGGCCTAGCTTATCCAGCTCTCTGAAGTCTGTGTCTCTGCACTTCCCTATCTGCAAAGAACTGCCTTTCAGTTACTCAGCCAAGATGACCTCCAACTCTTTGCTGCTCAATATTTTGCAAAAGTTCATTTGAAAATACATAGTATAAATGGAGAATTGCCTGAAGACTCTTTCTTTTCCTTTATAGAATCATACTGTGGCAAAATGCTAGCCATGAGGGATGTTCTATAAAGCAGTCCTATGTAATTCAGTGGCAGTCACTGTGGGGACATTTGAGGAAATTGATCACTGGAGCTCAAAATATCCTCTTTATTTGTACCTCTGAGAACACTTAATTCTGTTCTCAGTGCCAGGGATAATTGAGCTTCTAAGAAGGTTTTTTTTTTTTTTTTAATCATGTAACCAAATTAGACTTTCCTCTTTTCCCTGGTTGCTGGGATGCCCAGAGCCAAATTTTCACCCCACAGGCACACATGTTCTACACTCAACTTTGCTTTCTTTTTCGTTGTCCTTAGTCCTCATTATATTTTATATTCTTACCTTTTTTAGATTATTTTTGGCTCTACTGGGTCTTTGTTGCTGTGTGTGGGCTTTCTCTAGTTGCAGCAATTGGAGGCTGTTCTTCGCTGCAGTGCGTGGGCTTCTCATAATGGTGGCTTCTCTTGTTGCAGAGCACAGGCTCTAGGCACATGGGCTTCAGTATGCAGCTCAGGGGCTTAGTAGTTGCTGTGCATGGGCTCAGTTGCTTCACTGCACGTGGGATCTTTCTCAGACCAAGGATCAAACCCATGTCTCCTCCATTGGCAGGTGGATTCTTAACCACTGGACCACCAGGGAAAATCTATTCTCATTTTTTAATTGTCTTAAAGTCTTTATGAAACAAGAGAGTTATAAGAAAAGGACTTGACTTAATGTTATGAAGAAAAACAAATTTGAAAAAGTGTCTGTGGCCTGATGGAAGCATACGATCAAAACTTCCTTTCATTCTTCAGTGAAGAAGACAGTCACAGCATCTTCTTTGGCAAAACAACACTGATAAAGGAAAAGAACACTTCTCCAACTTTCAGTGTCTTCTCTAAGAATCTTGGGCTGTTTTCCATAAGAAAGCTGGATCTCTTTAAGAATTTCTGAGCTAGCAAAATGTTTTCATTAAATACATCCCAACAGTTTTTCTCAGTGATTTGTCCCAGGGAAATGTGTGTGCATGAGAGGACCTGGTTGTTTGTTTTGCATCAACACAAGCACACATTAATATTCACTTTGAAGGGAAATAGTATAGATAAGGACGAATCCCATGAATTTCTGTTCTAGGCCTTTTCCAAACAGAGTAGTAATTGGTTCTAACTCTGCTTAGTTAGGGACAAGTCAACATGAGATGGCAAACCTGTAATTCCAAAGCAGCCACTGCATATACTTCCAACTGTATAAAGATTATTGTATAAATGATTATAATGTTCTGGATAGTCCCTTGGGATTGAGTATGAAGCATTAAGCAGAAATTTCCTTATGTATTAAGGGTAAGAGGGAAGATGCTTGCTTTCATATTTAAAACATTCCATGCAATATGAACCAGAATTGGCTTGTTTACCCCCTAAATTACTTTCTAGAAAGATTCCCATCACTTTTTCTGTAGAAATGGAGCTCTACCTCATCACAGAGTTGTTCTGTGCAACCTCAGCTGTGATGAATGCTTTTCCCCACAAAAATAAGTCCTCAAAGGATGACTGCATGACCATAAGCAGCAATACAGACTAATGGATGCTATGTGCCTGAAATCCTGCAAAGCTTTTTACTAGAAGATCTCATTACTCATCACCAACCTTCAAGACAGGTCTGTGCCCATTTTCATGCTGAGACTCAGGCTGCTAAGTACTTTGTCCAGGGTCACACAGTTACCAGATGACTGAAATAGGATTAAAACCCAGATCTAACTCCCAAGTACAGGCTCTTAAACATGAGTTGATTGGGACTCCAGTTGTCCAGAAGAGCAGAATGTCTACATTGTCCTTCCAGTACCTGCCCACTCCAGTGGATCTAAGAACTTGCCAGGCATTTCCTCATAAACAAGGGGTCTGTTCATCCTGCTTGCTCCTAGGTAACCCCTAGAACCAGAACTCCAATGTCTCCTTTGACCCTAGAAGACCATAAGAGCTTCCAACAGAAGATGGTTGTTTCAGAAAACAAAGGCCGGAAACCTGGTGCTATGGGCTTATTGTTTGCATCACCCCAAACTTCATACACTGAAGCCCTGGAGGTAAGATCTTTGGCAGATAATCAAGTTTAAATGAGGTCATGAGGGTGGAGCCGCCATGATGGCATTAGGGTCCTTGTAAGAAGTGGAAGAGAAGGACTTTCCTGGTGGTCCAGAAGTTAAGAACCCACCTTGCAAGGGATGTGGGTTCAATCCTGGTAGGGGAGCTAAGATCCCACATGCCATGGAGCAACTAAGCCTGTGTGCACAACTAGAGAGCCTATGTGCTGCAACTAAGACTGAATAATAGCCAAATAAATAAATATTTCTAAAAAGAAGAGGAAGAGAGACCAGAGCTCTCCCTCTGCCATGTGAGGACACAGAGAGAAGGTAAGCCAGGAAGAGAGGCACTAAATCAACAGGCACCTTGATCTTGGCCTTTCCAGCTTCTAGAACTTTGAGAAACAAATTTCTGGTATTTAGGCCACCCAGTTTGGAGTATTTTGTTATGGCAGCTTAAGCTAATACACCTGGGGTCCCATGAAGTTCAGTCAAGTCTTCCATTCGCTGTCAGTGCCTTCACTGGAAGGCCTGGTCACTTCCAACTGTCTCTAGAGCAGTGGAGGTAAGCTTGACCTCTACCCTAGTGCTTCTCAATAAGAACGGCATGACCTCCAGAGGGTATCTTAAAATTAGAAGGGCACATTTAGGTTGTCACAACGACTGAAGGTATGTTACCAGCTTTTAGTGGGCAGGGCCATGGATTCTAGACATCCTGCAAAGCAGGTAATACCTCTTACTCATCAAGAACTATGACCTACATGACTCAAACACCCAAAAATACTCCACCAAGCATAAAAGTTTTCTCCCTTGTTTATAATTATCTGAGCTTAGATTCTGTTTTCTGTATAAGCACACAAGGTCTTGGCAAGGTTTTAACTTATACTGAAATCTCCAGGAATGCAGCTATCATGTCCAGTAAACAGAAAATTATTGGGTGTGTTTGGAACATCACCAGTTGTGGATCACTATTTCAGAAAATCATATCACTGACAGCAAAGTGGCTTGTAATATGGCAGTCTTTAACCCACTGTACCTGTACCGGTTGGTATATGTGGCCACTGCGCTTACAGAGATTATACACATATAATATCTGACTTTGTATTGCATCTTCTGGTATAGTTGGGCCATACTGCTTTATTACAAATTGGTGTCCATTTTTTCTTTATATTATACTTAGGATATTATGACGATTTTTTTTTGCAGATTATAATGTGTATATGCTATCATCTATGACTTTCATTTCAAGATAGAGAAGAAATGTTTTAAGATATTTCTTATTAGAGAGGAAAGCTGATAACATTCAGTTTTAACGAACACTCCTCTTCCACCAAACAGAGCAATATGGACCTTCAGATAAAAAGGAGGGTTCCCTACTCAGAGTTATCTTGGCTAAGGGCGTGACATGCCAACTGTGACTTGGGCTCGCAACTGCCATCTTTCTAGATTCACCCAGCTGGGCCATTTGCTCCAGGCCAAACCCTTTGCTTTTGGAACAAAGCAACATCCAGCACCTCGGCTCACATCCAACACTTCTTTCTACCCTGAGTGCTTTTATAGAGGACTTCTTATACTCCTACAGATCACTCAGCCCACCCTAAAGGTTTTTATAGCCTGAAATAACTAAGAAAGGGTTGAGATTTTGGTTCCTTCCTTCCCAGGAAAATCCCAAAAGTCCTTAGGCAAATTTATTAGTACTTCTCCCTTCCCCTCCTTCATAAGCACTTTCTGTCTTTGGAGCCAGATGAAATGCTCTAAGAGATAGGGAAGGCAGGAACTGTCTCCTTCCCCCAGATGAATAAGTGAGGCCCAGAAGGAGTTCAGACATTTATTCAAGGACACAGAGCTTCTGAGCAGCAGAGCCTAGAATCCAACCCTAGGTTTTGAATCCAAATACCAGCACAGGTGAGGTCACATCAAAGCAATGAAAATGGAAACAGTTACAAAGCTTCCCTGAGTCAAATAAGCCCCAAGCCAAATAAAATATATTTTACAACAGGCTGTAAAATATATTCATTCTTTCTTAAACAAAGTAACCAGAGTCACTCCCCGCTCCCCATAAGCAAAGAGGTTAGTACTTGCAATTTGGACAATATCACCAGTAGTGGGCAGAAATCCTTCTAACACAGACACACACACACACACACACACACACACACACGCACACACTCCCACCTGTTACTGACTCAGCTACTTATTAATGGAACATACCCAAGCAATTTAGAATTTTATAGAGGGGCTTCAGACTTCATACTGGAATTATTGAACATGCAGCATTCCTGAACTCACAGGTCCTGCAGAGCTTGGGAAAGAGCAGGAATTTTCAAGAATGCCACTTTTTTGTGTGTGTTCCTCGTTACAGCAGGTCAGGAAGGTCTCTTTCTGCTCTGAAATTCCATGTCACTTTGACACAGGCTATTCTTTGTTCCCTTCCTGAACGTGGGCACCTCAGTATTTCTCGTTGCTGGGCACCCCTGAACTCCAGGAGAGCAGGCGAGATGCTGGTGGAACAGCTGGTGGAACAGCCCCCCTACTTACTTCTCGGAACAGAGACCTGTGAGCAGCGTGCAGTTCTGTGAGTGAGGAGGGCTGTGGGCTCCTGGGACCCGGAAACCAGTGTTTGCTACCCGCAACAGGAGCACCTCCAGGCTGCATGCATGGGAGGGCTGTGGACCCCTAGTGCCCACCAATCAGGGTTCATCCCTTAAGAATGGCGCTTGTTCTGCATAATCTCCATCAATGAACAAGTACCACAGATCACTTTCAGTGTTAAATTACACACAGTGGAACCCCACTGTTAACTTCTTTCCACAAAGCAACTTTAGCACAAGATAAGTATTTGTGTCCAGTCCCAGACTTTACACTGCCAAGTTATACAAGGATTCTGGTACAAAGCTTCACATCTATGAGAGGCCCATGCTTCCAAGGACAGAACTTATTGAAGGCTTCAAGCATTTGGCATCTCAGTTCTAATTCCAGTAGGAATTTCAGTAGGTTACAGAAGGTACAGTCAGTACAGGCTGGGGACAGATTATTCTCACGTGTGTATGCACGGAAGCCTCGCAGTGTGGGCTCCATGGCTGTGATCCCAAACATTGCAGGAATGTCAACACGGTTGAACAGACTGGACAGAATCTTAGAAGGTTAAAATCACTACAGAAGGGAAAAATTATACAGCAAATAAAGAGTAATGCTTTGTGATCCTCAACCTTATTGAATATGACAACATGTATATAATGGCTAATATTTCATAGACTCTGTCTCACATGACACTAGCAACCAAAGACAAAAATAAGCCATGAGAAAACACATGACCATAGCAGGGGGTTCTGGAGAAGAGGGGGTGATGATCTCACAGGGACAGGTCGGGGAAGAAGCCCAAGTGTGTATACTAAGGAGGGTAGCCTTTGGAAGGAAAGATACCAGAAATTTCTCATCAAGAGTAATGTGTACAACAGAGAAACCTGAGAAGGTGAATTTGGCAGTCCAACTACACATGATCCTTGAACATATTGGTATGAAATGCACAAATCTACTTACATACACGTTTGTCAATAAATATATTGCAAAATTTTTTGGACACTTGCGACAACTTGAAAAACATGCAAGCAAACTGCAAAGCCTAGATATAAAAAAAAAAATTAAGAAAAATGTATGTCGTGAATGCATGAAACACTTGTAGATACTAGTTATCCTTATACTAGCATAAAAGTGAGTGATATTTAATATAAAATTAATCATGTGTTAGTTTCCTTACTGGTTTATAACTTTGCTTTCAAAGAATTACATTATCATACAGTATGCCCCTCTCTCTAGTAACTAGAGGAACTGCATATCAGCCTATCATCACAGGTTAAGTGTTGTTTTTAAATGTAACAATGTTTCCAATACAATACAATATCCAGTATGAATATGGCTAATACTGTATGCCATAAAATTTTTATAACGATTCATTCACTAGTGTATACACTGGGCTACTGTGAAGCAATTGCATTGATTATACTAGGCTACCACAGAGTAATCATACTGCCATTTCTTCATTATCAATGCATGAATTATTACACTTATAAATACATATATATTTCTTTGTACATTATCTTCTTACTTTTGATGCTAGTGTTAGTAATACATATAACATCTAAAATGTTTTCAATCATATGAAAGGGGTTTCCCTGATAGCTCAGTTGGTAAAGAATCTGCCTGCAATGCAGGAGACCCCGGTTCAATTTCTGGGTCAAGAAGATCCACTGAAGAAGTGATAGCCTACCCACTTCATTGTTCTTGGGCTTCCCTTGTGGCTTAACTGGTAAAGAATCCACCTGTGATGCAGGAGACGTGGGTTCAATCCCTGGGTTGGGAAGATCCCGTGGAGAAGGGAAAGGTTACCCATTTCAGTATTCTGGCCTGGAGAATTCCATGGACTCTACAGTCCATGGGGTCACGATAGTGTTGATAATACGTATAACATCTACAGCATTTTCTGTCATATAAGACAGTATTGACAGGTTATTAACAGAGCATTCATCTTATAAATAGACAGTGTAAATATACAGTATGGATAAAAACAGTACAGTACTGTAAATGTATTTTCTCTTCCTTACAGTTTTCTTAATAACATTTTCTTTTGCCTGATTTACTTTATTTTGTGAATACAGTATATAATATATTTACATGCAAAATATGTGTTACTTGACTATTTAAGTTATCAGTAAGTCTTCTGGTCAACAGCAGGCTATTAGTAGCCAAGTTTTCATGGAATCAAAAGTTGTATGCAGATTTCTGACTACACAGGGTTGGAGCACTGGCTCCCTGAATCCCTGAGTTGTTCAAGGGTCAACTGTATAATAAATAAATGCTACAAACCTTCACAGTCTCTTATTTAGTCCAATACACTTCCACTATACTCCCAGGAAGTTGTTTTTTTTTCTTTTCTTTTTTTTAATTAACAAGGAGGTATTTGGAAAGAGAAACACAGCCCACCAAAAATCTCGGTAACCACACAAAAAAGCACAGAGTTTGCTGCTGTGATTGTAAACCTAAGTACACTGCCAGGTCTAGATATAGGACAGGTATTTATAGAATGATTTAAATGGCCAGCACCTTTTCCTTCCAGAGATATTTCAGTGATTAAGAAAATAAAGATTCTAATGTAATCGCTACTTTATCTGACAGGGTATCACACCTGTCAGTGGAAAAAGACAAACCGAAGCCAATTCATATCGGAGTCAAAGGAAATGGGAAGAGAATTTGACCTACTGATAAACAGTTCCTGTTTTCACCTTCAGTTTCTAAATAATCCTTGCTGCAATATTTCTAGTAATTCCTCCACTGAATCTTCCCCTGAAGTGGACCTTGATTTGAGGAAATGATATTAGATCTACAAGGCACCTTTCCATTCCTCTTCATATCCTGTGAATTTTCTGCCATAGGCAGGACCTCCCAGGTTTTTAAGAGAGCCAGGCAGAAGGCAGGGCAGGGATTGAGAAGTGGAATGATGAAAACAAAAATAAGTAAACTTATTGGATATGATTAAATTTCCCTTGTAAAAACAGAAAGAAAAATAATAACTGTGTTTGTTTTTTTCCTTCAAGTTAATGGAATTTCTAATGACCACCCTTTGCCATAGATCCTAATCAGAACAACAGAGGGAGGTATGTTTCCATTTCTCTCTTCAAGGAATCTTAAGACTCCAGGTTTTGCTCTCAGCAAGACAATTTGGTGTTGCCATGATAACACAAATTCTTCTTGGTGTCTCTTACTTTGTTCTATCATTTTACTTCTGCCTTGCTCCCCCCAAATGGATGGAAGCCAGATTTAAGCATGGCCACTTGGAAAAAGCCCCAGCAAGATGGTAGGTGCTGGAGCAGCAGCTGTGCAGCACTGGAGCGACTGTGAGGAGATACCCCACATCCAAGGGCAGAGAAGCCCCAGCAAGATGGTAGGTGCTGAAGTGGTGGCTGCATGGTGTTAGAGTGACTTTGAGGAGATACCCCACATCCAAGGGCAAAGGGAAAGACCCAGCAAGATGGTAGGAGGGGTGAAATCGCGTTTAGAATCCAACCCCATACCTGCCAGAGATGCTCCGAGGGCTGAGACAAATCTTGTGTGCACCAGGACCCAGAGACCCCACAAAGCCTGAGGCAGAACTGTGTTTGACTGTCTCCTGTGGAGGTACAGGTCCGCAGTGGACTGCCCTGGGGGCAGGGGCTCTGGGTGCAGCAGACCTGGGTGTGGCATAAGCCCTCTTGGAGGAGGTCACCTCTGACCCCACCATAGAGTCACCAGAAGTTACACAGGACTGGGGAAACAGACCCTCAGAGGGCACAAACAAACTGTGCACACCAGGACCCAGGAGAAAGGAGCAGTGACCCCACAAGAGACTGACCCAGACTTGCCCAGGAGTGTCCAGGAGTATCCAGAAGAGGCGTGGGTCGGCGTTGGCCTACTGCAGGGTTGGGGGCACTGACTGTAGCAGTGCCTGCATGGGACCTTTTGAAGGAGGTCACCATTATCTTCATTACCTCGACCATAGTTTGAAAGTGAAAGTGAAGTCGCTCCGTCGTGTCCGACTCTTTGCGACCCCATGGACTGTAGCCTATCAGGCTCCTCCGTCCATGGGATTTTCCAGGAAAGAGTGCTGGAGTGGATTGCCATTTCCTTCTCCAGGGATCTTCCCAATCCAAGAATCGAACCCTGGTCTCCCGCATTGCAGGAAGACCCTTTACCATCTGAGCCACCAGGCCCCAGGTAAATAACAGGGAGGGAACACATCCCCACCCTTCAACAGAAAATTGGACTAAAGATTTATTGAGTATGGCTCTGCCCATCAGTACAAGATCCAGTTTCCCCCTCAGTCACTCTCTCCCATCAGGAAGCTTCCATAAGCCTCTTATCCTTCTCCATCAGAGGGCAGACAGACTGAAAACCACAGTCACAGAAAACTAACCTATCTGATCACAGGGACTACAGCCTTATCTAACTCAATGAAACTATGAGCCATGCCATGTAGGGCCACCCAAGACAGACGGGTCATGGTGGAGAGTTCTGACAAAATGTGGTTCACTGGAGATGGGAATGGCAAACCCACTTCAGTATTCTTGCCTAGAGAACCCCATGAACAGTACAAAAAGGCAAAAAATAGGACACTGAAAAAGGAACTCCCCAGGTCTGTAGGTGCCCAATATGCTTCTGGAGATCAGTGGAGAAATAACTCCAGAAAGAATGAAGAGACAGAGTCAAAGCAAAAACAACACCCAGTTGTGGATGTGACTGGTGATGGAAGTAAAGTTCAATGCTGTAAAGAGCAATACTGCATAGGAACCTGGAATGTTAAGTCCATGAATCAAGGAAAATTAAAAGTGGTCAAACAGGAGATGGCAAGAGTAAACATTGATGTTTTAGGAATCAGTGAACTAAAATGGACTGGAATGGGTGAATTACTGTGGGCAAGAATCCCTTAGAAGAAATGGAGTAGCCATCATAGACAACAAAAGAGTCCGAAATGCAGTATTTGGATGCAATCTCAAAAAAGACAGAAGGATCTCTCTTCATTTCCAAGGCAAACCATTCAATATCACAGTAATCCAAGTCTATGCCCTGACCAGTAATGCTGAAGAAGCTGAAGTTGAATGATTCTATGAAGACCTACAAGATCTTCTAGAAGTAACACCCAAAAAAGATGTCCTTTTCATTATAGGGGACTGGAATGCAAAAGTAGGAAGTAAAGAAATACCTGGAGTAATAGGCAAATTTGGCCTTGGAATACAGAATGAAGCAGGGCAAAGGCTAATAGAGTTTCACCAAGAGAATGCACTGATCACAGCAAATACCCTCTTCCAACAACACGAGAGAAGACTCTAATGTGGATATCACCAGATGGTGATGTCTGAAATCAGATTGATTATATTCTTGCAGCCAAAGATGGAGAAGCTCTATACAGTCAGCAAAAACAAGACCGGGAGCTGACTGTGGCTCAGATCATGAATTCCTTATTGCCAAATTCAGACTTAAATTGAAGAAAGTAGGGAAAACCACTAGATCATTCAAGTATGACCTAAATCAAATCCCTTAAAATTATACAGTGGAATTGACAAATAGATTCAAGGGATTAGATTTCACAGAGTGCCTGAAGAACTACAGATGGAGGTTTGTGACATTGTACAGGGGCCAAAGATGAAGACCATCCCCAAGAAAAAGAAATGCAGAAAGACAAAATGGTTACCTGAGGAAGACTTACAAATAGTTATGAAAAGAAGAGACGCTAAAGGCAAAAGAGAAAAGGAAAGATATACCCTTTTGAATGCGGAGTTCCAAAGAATAGCAAGTAGAGATAAGAAAGGCTTCCTCATGGTCAGTGCAAAGAAATAGAGGAAAACAATAGAATGGGAAAGACTGGAGATCTCTTCAAGAAAATTAGAGATACCAAGGGGAAATTTCATGCAAAGATGGGCACAATAAAGGCCAGAAATGATATGGACTTAACAGAACCAGAAGATATTAAGAAGATGGCAAGAATACACAGAAGAACTGTACAAAAAAGATCTTTATGACCCACATAATCACAATGTTGTGATCACTCACCTAGAGCCAGACATCCTGGAATGTGAAGTCAAGTGGGCCTTGGGAAGCATCACTATGAACAAAGCTAGTGGAGGTGACAGAATTCCAGTTGAGCTATTTCAAATCCTAAAAGATGATGCTGTGAAAGTGCTGCACTTAATATGCCAGCAAATTTGGAAAGCTCAGCAGTGGCTACAGGACTGGAAAAGGTCAGTTTTCATTCCAATCCCAAAGAAAGGCAATGCCAAAGAACGCTCAAACTACTGCACAATTGCACTCATCTCACATGCTAGTAAAGTAATGCTCAAAATTCTTCAAGCCAGGCTTCAACAGTACACGAACTGTGAACTTCCAGATGTTCAAGCTGGATTTAGAAAAGGCAAAGGAACCAGAGATCAAATTGCCAACATTCTCTGGATCATCAAAAAAGCAAGAGAGTTCTAGAAAAACATCTATTTCTGGTTTATTGACTATGCCAAAGCTTTTACGTGGATCACAACAAACTGTGGAAAATTCTTCAAGAGATGGGAATACCAGATCACCTGACCTGCCTCTTGAGAAATCTGTATGTATTTCAGGAAGCAACAGTTAGAACTGGACATGGAACAACAGATTGTTTCCAAATAGGAAAAGGAGTATGTCAAGGCTGTATATTTTCACCCTGCTTATTTAACTTACATGCAGAGTACATCATGAGAAATGCTGGGCTAGAAGAAGCACAAGTTGAAATCAAGATTGCCAGGAGAAATATCAATAACCTCAGATATGCAGATGACACCACCTTTATGGCAGAAAGTGAAGAAAATCTAAAGGGCCTCTAGATGTGAAAGAGGAAAGTGAAAAAGTTGGCTTAAAACTCAGCATTTAGAAAACTAAGATCATGGCATCTGGTCCCACCACTTCATGGCAAATAGATGGGGAAACAATGGAAACAGTGACAGACTTTATATTTTTGGGCTCCAAAATCACTGCAGATGTTGACTGCAGCCATGAAATTAAAAGACACTTGCTCCTTGGAAGAAAAGTTATGACCAACCTAGACAGTATATTGGAGAAGGCAATGGCACCCTACTCCAGTACTCTTGCCTGGAAAATCCCATGGATGGAAGAATCTGGTAGGCTGCTGTCCATGGGGTCACTAAGAGTCAGACACGACTGAGTGACTTCACTTTCACTTTTCACTTTCATGCATTGGAGAAGGAAATAGCAACCCACTCCAGTGTTCTTGCCTGGAGAATCCCAGGGACGGGGGAGCCTGGTGGGTTGCCATCTATGGGGTCGCACAGAGTTGGACACGACTGAAGCGACTTAGCAGCAGCAGCAGCAGCAGCAGCAGCAGCAGCAGCAGACAGCATATTAAAAAGCAGAAACATTACTTTACCAACAAAGGTCCATCTAGTCAAGGCTATGGTTTTTCCAGTAGTCATGTATGGATGTAAGAGCTGGACTATAAAGAAAGCTGAGCACTAAAGAATTGATGCTTTTGAACTGTGGTGTTGGAGAAGCCTCTTGAGAGTCCCTTGGACAGTAAGGAGATCCAACCAGTCCATCCTAAAGGAAATCAGTCCTGAATATTCATTGGAAGGACTGATGCTGAAGCTGAAACTCCAATACTTTGGTCACTTAATGCGAAGAACTCACTCATTGGAAAAGACCCTGATGCTGGGAAAGACTGAAGGCAGGAGGAGAAGGGGATGACAGAGGATGAGATGGTTGGATGGCATCACCGACTCAGTAGACATGAGTCTGAGTAAACTCCAGGGGTTGGTGATGGACAGGAAGGCCTGGCATGCTGCAGTCCATGTGGTGGCAAAGAGTCAGACACGACTGAGCAACTGTACTGACTGACTTGCGAAAAAAGAATAAGAAACGAGAAAAACTTACAGTGTGCCTTCTTAAAACATGAGACACAGAGCTCACCAAGGGACCACAAGGTAGACTTCAATTGGCCATATTTAGTATTAATACCAATCTTTCTCTGCATGAGATTTAGAACTCAACCAATCTGGGACACTTGCTTAAGCTGAGTCAGGACACTGATCTCTGCTTGAGCTCCTTCCAAACTGATGAAGAGAGATTATTCTCCTGAAAGTCTGTCCACAGTCTCCTCCCATGGAGTAATGATGTTGTATTTGTCGAGTATTTTGAACCTTCTCAGGAGAAAGGCAGTGCACAATTTCAAGACACTCTTCTCACACTATGTAAGTCATAACCATCATTTTTTATTATTGTCTCATGTTCAGAAAACTGTTCCACTAGCCAGGCAAGTGCTATGGAATCACTATAAAAGGGAGAGAAGATCTTCCGGGATCGGTCGAGATTTTCTATGGAGTGTTTTGCATAATAGCCTTTATGCTCAGTCAGCCTGCCCTTTCTCCCCTCATCTCTTTGTGGGAATCTCTGACAAACAGAAGAGGGGAGTGAAGGAAACTCCAAGACAGAAACCTCAACAATGACTCATCGACCTTTCAGCCCCTTATTCACAGAAGAGATCGCTTTCTGGACTTCACCAAAAGAACCTGATTAAAACACCTGTTCCTATATTTCAATTTCATTTCACAAACATGGCAACTGTTTGCACCGTAATTTTTGTTTACTATTTATATCAGGAAAGGAGTAAGTTTTGATTGGAAAGAAGGATATGGGTGACATTGGGGTGTTATGGTGAAGAAGGTGAAAGGCAGGGACTTCCCTGGAGGTCCAGCAGTTAAGACTCGGTGCTTCCCCTGCAGGGGGCATGGGTTTGACCCCTGGTCAGGGAACTAAGATCCCACATGCCACCTGTGTAGCCAAGAAGTGGGGGGCGGGGGAGAAAGGTGAAAGGGAAGTATTAGATTCAACAGAGTTCTCAGCCAGTCTCATTTCCCAAGCTCCCTCATCCACTCCTGGGATACTCCCCAACTTTATCTCCAGCAGACCGCTGATCTGTGCTTCCAAGCGGCCTTCCATTTTCTTCTTCCCAAAACAAATCCCAGGAACAAGGTCTGATTTGGGTCATTAACCATCACTCGTCCTTCAGTTTGGATCAGTAACCATGAACCTTTCTTCAACTCTGGAAGGAAACCTTTCCCAAAGGGTAAAGATTTTCTGTTTCCCTCACAAGTAAGAACTGTCCATCCAGTAAAACAATCAGCCTCCAGAAAATGATTGTGGTAAACATATTCTAATTCCATTTCTCTTGGGGTAGGGGAAATAATGCTTAAGATCTCACAATGGAATTCCAGTTTCTACCAGAGCTCGTGTGTGTTCCCACCATGGTTTAGCACAAAACCACAACCCTCACATTTTATCCTATGAGATGGTCAGTTGAAATCACTGTAGCTTAATGTTCAAAAAGATACTTTCTCTGCCACACAACTTATTCAAAGGCTCCTTTAAGATTTCAGTGGAAGACCCAGCTCTTGCTTAAAGTGCCTGTCCAATTACAATGGATTCCCCTTAACTCTTTGATCTGTCTATTCATTTATTCCAGACTTCTGACTTTAGGAATCATTAAGTGGTCTTTCCTCTCTTAGATGGCAAACTCTGTCGTGCCTCATAATTGAGTGGGCACTCGATAAATGAATGCTCTAGTGCTTGGAGGAATAATACACTTCCTATTGGCAGCAAACCCAAGAGAAACTTCCTTAGAAGAAAGGACTGTCAATTACCACTTAACAAGCCTGAATTTTGGCTCCTGTAGAAAAGGCAAACAACACAATAGCAACTCACTCCCCAGTGGCAGCCACATCACTATCTGGTTTCTGCCCTCCAGTCACCTGGCATGCAACTGGGCTCCAGAAGGTGCTCGGCAAGTCCTTGTTGGGAGGCTGACGCGTGAAGGCATGAGGCTGGAGGTAATCCATAATCCATCACTGATAGGTAGATGACAGCTGGGGTCCTAGCAGTCTGGCTGTGCAGTGCTTCTGACCTCCCATGGTCCTTGGCTCTCTTACAGCTGACAAATCTAGCTGAACGTGGGAGGCCAGGCCAGGGGCAGCACACACGGGGTGAAGAAGGGAGGCTGTTCTGGAATGCTGGCAGGGGATTTGCTTGTGTTTCCTCTGCAGCAGCCACCAGGACATCCCTGTCTCCCTCGTGGTGCTTTCCACTCAAATTTCCGCACCCAGCTTTCCCTCTGTCTCCCATGGGCAGGACACCAAGTGAGTTATAATTAGAATGCAAATCACTCGGGAAGCTTTAAAAATGCTCACGCCCAGGCCCTTTTTCCAGACACTATTGTTGAATTGATCTCAAGTAGGACTCCAGGGTTGATATTCTTAAAAGTTCTCCAGGGGATTTTTAGCGTGCAGATAGGGTCCAGAACCACTGCCTTCCACTGTCCCAATCCTGGGCCTGCACCTGTAACCCCTTTGCCTCTCTTTTACACAGGCGCTACTGATAACAACAGCAATAAAAGTTATCACTATTAACAATGGTGGATAATAATTCCTGAGCATTTATTATATGCCAGGCACATTTCTAACTGTTTTACTTGTATGAATGCACTGAATTCTTATACGGAATGTACTTGTTATCCCCATTTTTCAGGTGAAAAAAAACTGGTGCAGAGAGAGAGGTTAAATGTCTTACCCAAAATTTCACAGCTAGTAAGTGCCTGAGCCAGGATTTGAACCCAGGAAGACTGGCTCCAGCATATTCTCTCATTACTGTTAACCTACACTGCCTCCCTGCACCCATTTAATGCACAAAGGCTTACAGGGACCACATAGGGTTATCTCTAGATACTATACAGACATGGTCACCTTCTCAAGTAATCATATTTCTGAAGACAAATATCTGATCCCATCATTTCTTAATCCAAAGCCCTGAATGGTTTGGATTAGTATCCCTAACTGCTTATGGGATACAAATTCAAATGATACACAAATACCTTCCTCAATTGTACTTGGCTACCCCTCTGGTATCTACTCCCACCTTAAGCCACCCCATCCTTCAAGAGCCCAGAATTACTTGTACCTCCTCCAAACCACCATAGAACCCTAAAAGTGGGCTTGAAAACCAAGGATTCCCTCCATACTCCAGATGCAGCCATCAGCATTCAAACTCCTCACAAACATCTTTCTAAAACGATTTAGAAACACTAGGACAAAACCTTCTTGAAGAGCCAGGTGGCATACCCATTTAGAAACTCAGTCCTTCAAGAAATTCAAGCAGCAATATAATACAAATTTAAACTACATACATAGCCAAGCAAAAAAAATATTAGATATATTAACTATCCACTTCCACAAAACCCCTAAAAGTTTGAAAATGGAATTAATCATGGTGGAACAGTACATACTTTACAACTCACTGACTGATTAGTTGTAACTTGCAGGTTAAAATTCTTATGTTCTAATAAGCATCTCTACTTAACTAGCACACTAGGGACCACATAGCCCCTGTTTTCCAAAACACTCCAACTGTAAAAGTATTAAACTACAACCATACATTCTAAAACCTCTTGTAAATTGCACTGACAACAAATGAAAACAATCAAATCTGGGACCAAGAGCACAGGAATTAATTATCACAGAAGAAATGGTCAAGTATATCATTCCTGAAATGAAAAAACAAGCAAAATAAAAACTTTGCAAAGTAAAGGGCACCTCAGTTCAGTTCAGTGGCTCAGTCGCGTCTGACTCTTTGCAACCCCATGGACTGCAGCACGCCAGGCCCCTCTGTCCATCACCAACTCCTTGAGTCCACCCAAACCCATGTCCATTGAGTCGGGGATGCCATCCAACTATCTCATCCTCTGTCATCCCCTTCTCCTCCTGCCCTCAATCTTTCCCAGCAGCAGGGACTTTTCAAATGAGTCAGCTCTTCGCATCAGGTGGCCAAAATATTGGAGCTTCAGCTTCAACATCAATCCTTCTAATGAACACCCAGGACTGATCTCCTTTAGGATGGACTAGTTGGGTCTCCTTGCAGTCCAAGGGACTCTCAAGAGTCTTCTCCAACACCACAGTTCAAAAGCATCAATTCTTTGGTCCTCATCTTTCCTTATAGTCCAACTCTCACATCCATACATGACCACTGGAAAAACCACAGCCTTGACTAGACGGACCTTTGTTGACAAAGTAATGTCTCTGCTTTTTAATATGCTGTCCAGGTTGTTCATAACTTTCCTTCCAAGGAGTAAGCTATAGTTCACAATGCAGCCAGAATGTGGATGGCCTGAACTGATCTATCTCAATTTGAATGCACTCTACTGTTGTTTGTTTTTCCTAGGTCTGTAAATCTACACAGTGCCCTCTGATACTGCATTCACTGTTGTTATCGACTGGACAAAACCAAGTTTTGTTTTTGTTGTTCAAAGAGAGAACATCTTTTTTATGGTTCGTCCAAGTTCCAAATAATGTTCCCCTACCCTGTTTGAGGCAAAAAAAAATCTCATACATTTCAGAATCAGCTGACTGTACCTAAGTCTAGCCCAGGATGTCTCAACTGTGGCACCACTGACATTTTGGACCAGATAATTATTGTTGTGAGGGCTGTCCTGTGCACTGTAGGGCGAGCAGCAGAGCCCTGGGCTCAGCCCCATAAACCACTACAGTAGTACCTCTCCTTGAGGCAGAACAACTTAAAAATGTTCACTGGGGCAAAACTGTTCCCACGTGAGAACCACTGGCCTATCGTCATACTCAACCCATTTTGGAGTTTCTTTCAAACCATAACTGTTTTTACCACACTTGGCCACATTTTCACTTTCTAAAATTCTTCAAAAACTATCTGCAAAAGTCTTTGACTTTGGAATGTTAAAAAAAAAATTGTTCTTATGAGATTGTAACCCCAATAAAGATTCATTTGTAATTAGCTGACATCAAGTGCTTTATTTCAGGCTGAGGTGAGGTGGGAGGCGACTTGGTCAGCATGTCCAAGAGAGCAGTTGCTTAAGATGAGTCCTTACTGACACCTGCATTCCTCTCCCAAAACCCCATCAAGAGAGGTGAACATGTTATTTCCACTGGAAATATGTCCACAGGCAGAGTTTTGCCCAGTATGTACAGCATATGCATGCTACTTCCCTCAAGAGGGCACCTCTATCAACTAGTTACTTGTTAACAACACAAAATTTAATCCAAACTGGCTTAGGCAACAAAGGGAATTTATGGGCCAAGGTAAGTGAAAGCCCTACAGAATGAAAGCTTTCAAGAGAACCACACCTGGGCTCCAGCTCCAGTTTGGGTGCTGTTCCCCTGATGCTCTCAGCTTCGTCTTCTCCATGAGTCAGTTGTTCTTCCAATTGGCTTCTTCACAGTGGCACAATGGCTACAGTGGCACAATGGCTACTGGTTTAATGTCCATTGCTTATAAAAGAGTTCCTTTTGATAGAGGAAATATACCTCAGCATATACCTTACCATACCTTAACAAAGACAATACATGACAAACCTACAGCTAACATCGTAGTCAATGGTGAAAAGTTGAAAGCATTTCCTCTAAGATCAGGAACAAGACAAGGATGTCCACTCTTGCCACTTTTATTCAACATAGTTTTGGAAGCCCTAGCCTCAGCAATTAGAGAAGAAAAAGAAATAAAATTTATCCAAATTGGAAAAGAAATAAAATTGTCACTGTTTGCAGATGACATGATACTGTATATTGCTGCTGATGTTGTTGTTTAGTTGCCAAATCATGACCAACTTTTGGCAACGCCATGGACTGAGCATGCCAGGCCTCCCTGGCCTTCGCTGTCTCCCAGAGTAGCTCAAATTCATGTCCACTGAGTCAGTGATGCCATCTAACTATCTCGTCCTCTACTGCCCCCTTCTCCTTTTGCCTTCAGTCTTTCCCACCATCAAGGTCTCTTCCAATGAGTCAGCTGTTTGCGTAAGATGGCCAAAGTATTGGAGCTTCAGCTTTAGCATCAATCCTTCCAAAGGGTACTCAGGGTTGATTTCCTTTAGGATTGACTGGTTTGATCTCCTTGCAGTCCAAGGGACTCTCAAACGTCTTCTTCAGCAGCACAATTTTAAAGCATCAATTCTTTGGCGCTCAGCCTTCTTTATGGTCCAACTCTCTCATCAAAATCTTAAAGATGCTTCTAGAAACCTACTGAAGCTCATCAATGAATTTGGTAAAGTTGCAGAATACAAAATTAATACATAGAACTCTGTCGCATTTCTATACACTAAAAATTAGCGGGGGGAGGAGCTAAGATGGCAGAGGAATAGGATGGGGAGACCACTTTCTCTCCCACAAATTCATCAAAAGAACATTTAAACGCCAAGTAAATTCCACAAAACAACTTCTGAAAGCCGGCAGAGGACATCAGGCACCCAGAAAAGCAGCCCATTGTCTTCAAAAGGAGGTAGGAAAAAATATAAAAGACAAAAAAAGAGACAAAAGAGGGAGGGACGGAGCTCCGTCCTGGGAAGGGAGTCTTAAAAAGAGAGAAGTTTCCAAACACCAGGAAACACTCTCACTGCCAATTCTGTGCCAAGCCTTCGAAGCACAGAGGGCAACATAACAGGGAGGAAAAATAAATAAACAATTAAAACCCACATATTACGAGTCCAACGGTAACTCCCCCAGCGGAGAAGCATCGCAGACACCTGCACCCACCACTAGCAAGTGGGGGCTGGGCAGGGAGGCGCGGGCTGTATCGCTTAGAGTAAGGATCTGGCCTGAATGCCCCGAGCGCTATCTGAGCGAACTAACTTGGGCTGGCAAACCAGACTGTGGGATAACTACTACGCAAAAAGCCAGCCCTAACCTAAGACACCGCCAGGCCAGCGCAGGGAACAAAGGACTGAACAAAGATAGCCGGCTACAGACCAACCCCCTCCGGTGACAGGCAGCCAGAGCCGGAAGAGGGCAATCGCAGCCCCAGAGAGACATTATCTACAAAACTGTAAGCAGGCTTCTTTGCTAACTAAGACTTCTTGGGGTTCTGGACGGTCAACATCTGCCTGAGACGGTGCGCTGGTTGTACACCCAGAAAACCAAGCGGCAGGGAGGCGATAAGTCACAGCGACCGCGCTCGCCAAACATCTCATCACCTGAGCTGCTCAGACCTGGGAAGGGCACAAAATGCAGGCGCAACTGAGTCCGCGCCTCTGAGGACTACCCGAGTGCCTGAACCTGAGCAGCTTAGACCTGGGAGGTGCAAGCAGCCCAGGGCCGGCCTCGGATGGTTCCCAGCAGAGCAACCTAGAGCCTGAGCAGTGTGGGCAGGGAGGGTACACATGCCGTGAGCGGGGGCACGCCCACTGCGGCTGAGGCACTGCGAGCACACGCCAGTGTTATTTGTTTGCAGCGTCCCTCCCTCCCCACAGCACGACTGAACAAGTGAGCCTAAAAAAAAAAAAAAAAAGTGTCTACCTCCCCACCCCCACCCACCCTGCTTTGTGTCAGGGCAGAAATCAGACACTGAAGAGACCAGCAAACAGAAGAAGCTAAAACAGAGGGAACCACCTTGGAAGCGACAGGTGCAATAGAGTAGAACCCTGTCATTAGTACCGACTACATAGGGAGGGGCCTATAGATCTTGAGAGATATAAGCTGGACCAAGGAACCAGCCAAAAATGAACTGACCCCACAATACCCAAAACAACACCAGAGAAAGTCCTAGATATATTTTTACTATTTTTACGATCATTCTTTTTTTTTTTAATTTTAAAAAAAAAAATTTAAGTCCTCTATTAATCTTTTAATTTTCACTTCTATAACCTACTGCTACTACTGCTAAGTCACCTCAGTCATGTCCGACTCTGTGTGACCCCATAGATGGCAGCCCACCAGGCTCCCCCGTCCCTGGGATTCTCCAGGCAAGAACATGGAGTGGGTTGCCATTTCCTTCTCCGATGCATGAAAGTGAAAAGTGAAAGTGAAGTAGCTCAGTCGTGTCTGACTCTTAGCGACCCCATGGACTGCAGCCCACCAGGCTCCTCCATCCATGGGATTTTTCAGGCAAGAGTACTGGAGTGGGGTGCCATTGCCTTCTCCGCTATTACTTTGCAAAAAAAAAAAAAAAAGACCCTATTTTTTTAAAAGCAAACTTCATATATATATTTTTTATAATTTTTGTGACTTTGTTTTTTTTTTCTCTCTCTCTTTTTTCTCTTCTTTTCTTTAACATTGTATTTTTGAAATTCCAAACTCTACTCTAGATTTTTAATTTTTGCTTTTTGGTATTTGTCATCAATTTCATACCTATATTTTTTATATATATAATTTTTGTGACTTTTTTTTCACTCTTTCTTTTTCTTCTTTTCTTTAACATTGTATTTCTGAAATTCCAAACTCTACTCTAGATTTTTAATTTTTGCTTTTTGGTATTTGTTATCAATTTTGTACCTATTTTTTTTTTAATTTTTGTGACTTTTTTTTTCTCTTTATTTTTCTTCTTCTTTTCTTTAACATTGTATTTTTGAAATTCCAAACTCTACTCTAGATTTTTAATTTTTGATTTCTGGTATTTGTTATCAATTTTGTACCTTTAAGAACCCAATCTTCAGTACCCATTTTTACTTGGGAGCGAGATTACTGGCTTGACTGCTCTCTCCCCCTTTGGACTCTCCATTTGCTCCACCAGGTCACCTGGGTCTCCTCCCTAACCACTCTCTGCTCTACCCAACTCTGTGAATTTCTGTGTGTTCCAGACAGTAAAGAACACTTAGGGAACTGATTACTGGCTGGATCTGTCTCTCTCCTTTTCATTCCCCCCTTTTATCCTCCTGGCCACCTCTGTCTCCTTCCTCCCTCTTCTCTTCTCTGTATAACTCCGTGAACATCTCTGAGCGGTCCAGTTGTGGAGTGCACATAAGGAAGTGATTACTAGCTAGCCTGCTTTCTCCTCTATTGATTTCACCTCATCTCATTCAGGTCACCTCTAATTCCCTCCTCGCTCTTCTCTTCTCCATGTAACTCTGTGTACCTCTCTGTGTGTCCCTCACTGTGGAGAACCTTTTCATCTTTAACCTAGATGTTTTATCAACGGTGCTGTATAGAAAGAGAAGTTTTGAGACTACAGGAAAAATAAGACTGAAAACCGGAAGCAGAAGGCTTAAGTCCAAACCCTGACTCCAGGGAACTCCTGACTCCAGGGAACATTAATTGACAGGAGCTCATCAAACGCCTCCATACCTACACTGAAATCAAGCACCACACAAGGGCCAACAAGTTCCAGAGCAAGACATACCATGCAAATTCTCCAGCAACACAGGAACACAGCCCTGAGCTCCAATATACAGATTGCCCAAAGTTACTACAAAACCATAGACATCGCATAACTCATTACTGGACACTTCATTGCACTCCAGAGAGAAGAAATCCAGCTCCACCCACCAGAACACCGACACAAGTTTCCCTAACCAAGAAACCTTGACAAGCCACTTGTACAAACCCACACACAGCGAGGAAACTCCACAATAAAGAGAACTCCACAAACTGCCAGAATACAGAAAGGACACCCCAAACTCAGCAATATAAACAAGATGAAGAGACAGAGGAATACCCAGCAGGTAAAGGAACAGGATAAATGCCCACAAAACCAAACAAAAGAGGAAGAGATGGGGAATCTATCTGATAAAGAATTCCGAATAATGATGGTGAAAAGGATCCAAAATCTTGAAATCAAAATGGAATCACAGATAAATAGCCTGGAGACAAGGACTGAGAAGATGCAAGGAAGGTTTAACAAGGACCTAGAAGAAATTAAAAAGAGTCAATATATAATGAATAATGCAATAAATGAGATCAAAAACACTCTGGAGGCAACAAATAGTAGAATAACAGAGGCAGAAGATAGGATTAGTGAAGTAGAAGATAGAATGGTAGAAATAAATGAATCAGAGAGGAAAAAAGAAAAACGAATTAAAAGAAATGAGGACAATCTCAGAGACCTCCAGGACAATATTAAATGCAACAACATTCGAATCATAGGAGTCCCAGAAGAAGAAGACAGAAAGACCATGAGAAAATACTTGAGGAGATAATAGTTGAAAACTTCCCTAAAATGGGGAAGGAAATAATCACTCAAGTCCAAGAAACCCAGAGAGTCCCAAACAGGATAAACCCAAGGCAAAACACCCCAAGACACATATTAATCAAATTAACAAAGATCAAACACAAAGAACAAATATTAAAAGCAGCAAGGGAAAAACAACAAATATCACACAAGGGAATTCCCATAAGGATAATAGCCGATCTTTCAATAGAAACTCTTCAAGCCAGGAGGGAAAGACAAGACATACTTAAAGTGATGAAAGAAAATAGCCTACAGCCCAGATTACTGTACCCAGCAAGGATCTCATTCAAATATGAAGGAGAAATCAAAAGCTTTACAGACAAGCAAAAGCTGAGAGAATTCAGCACCACCAAACCAGTTCTCCAACAAATGCTAAAGGATATTCTCTAGACAGGAAACACAAAAAAGGTGTATAAATTCAAACCCAAAACAATAAAGTAAATGGCAACAGGATCATACTTATCAATAATTACCTTAAATGTAAATGGGTTGAATGCCCCAACCAAAAGACAAAGACTGGCTGAATGGATACAAAAACAACACCCCTATATATGTTGTCTACAAGAGACCCACCTCAAAACAGGGGACACATACAGACTGAAAGTGAAGGGCTGGAAAAAGATTTTCCATGCAAATAGAGACCAAAAGAAAGCAGGAGTAGCAATACTCATATCAGATAAAATAGACTTTAAAACAAAGGCCGTGAAAAGAAACAAAGAAGATCACTACATAATGATCAAAGGATCAATCCAAGAAGAAGATATAACAATTATAAATATATATGCACCCAACATAGGAGCACTACAATATGTGAGACAAATGCTAACAAGTATGAAAGGGGAAATTAACAATAACACAATAATAGTGGGAGACTTTAATACCCCACTCACACCTATGGATAGATCAACTAAACAGAAAATTAACAAGGAAACACAAACTTTAAATGATACAATAGACCAGTTAGACCTAATTGATATCTATAGGACATTTCACCCCAAAACAATGAATTTCACCTTTTTCTCACATGCACACGGAACCTTCTCCAGGATAGATCACATGCTGGGCCATAAATCTGGCCTTGGTAAATTCAAAAAAACTGAAATCATTCCAAGCATCTTTTCTGACCATAATTCGGTAAGATTAGATCTCAATTACAGGGAAAAAAAGTATTAAAAATTCCAACATATGGAGGCTGAACAACATGCTGCTGAATAACCAGCAAATCACAGAAGAAATAAAAATTTGCATAGAAATGAAAGAAAATGAAAACACAACAACCCCAAACCTGTGGGACACTGTAAAAGCAGTCCTAAGGGGAAAGTTCACATCAATACAGGCATACCTCAAGAAACAAGAAAAAAGTCAAATAAATAACCTAACTCTACACCTAAAGCAACTAGAAAAGGAAGAAATGAAGAACCCCAGGGTTGGTAGAAGGAAAGAAATCTTAAAAATTAGGGCAGAAATAAATGCAAAAGAAACAAAAGAGACCATAGCAAAAATCAACAAAGCCAAAAGCTGGTTCTTTGAAAGGATAAATAAAATTGACAAACCATTAGCCAGACTCATCAGGAAACAAAGGGAGAAAAATTAAATCAATAAAATTAGAAATGAAAATGGAGAGATCACAACAGACAACACAGAAATACAAAGGATCATAAGAGACTACTATCAGCAATTATATGCCAATAAAATGGACAACGTGGAAGAAATGGACAAATTCTTAGAAAAGTACAACTTTCCAAAACTCGACCAGGAAGAAATAGAAAATCTTAACAGACCCATCACAAGCACAGAAATTGAACTGTAATCAGAAATCTTCCAGCAAACAAAAGCCCAGGTCCAGACGGTTTCACAGCTGAATTCTACCAAAAATTTAGAGAAGAGCTAACACCTATCCTGCTCAAACTCCTCCAGAAAATTGCAGACGAAGGTAAACTTCCAAACTCATTCTATGAGGCCACCATCACCCTAATAACAAAACCTGACAAAGATGCCACAGATAAAGAAAACTACAGGCCAATATCACTGATGAACGTAGATGCAAAATCCTTAACAAAATTCTAGCAATCAGTATCCAACAACACATTAAAAAGATCATACACCATGACCAAGTGGGCTTTATCCCAGGGATGCAAGGATTCTTCAGTATCTGCAAATCAATCAATGTAATACACCACATTAACAAATTGAAAAATAAAAACCATATGATTATCTCAGTAGATGCAGAGAAAGCCTTTAACAAAATTCAACATCCATTTATGATAAAAACTCTCCAGAAAGCAGGAATAGAAGGAACATACCCCAACATAATAAAAGCTATATATGACAAACCCACAGCAAACATTATCCTCAATGGTGAAAAATTGAAAGCATTTCCCCTGAAGTCAGGAACAAGACAAGGATGCCCACTTTCACCATTACTATTCAACACAGTTTTGGAAGTTTTGGCCACAGCAATCAGAGCAGAAAAAGAAATAAAAGGAATCCAAATTGGAAAAGAAGAAGTAAAACTCTCACTGTTTGCAGATGACATGATCCTCTACATAGAAAACCCTAAAGACTTCAACAGAAAATTACTAGAACTAATCAATGAATATAGTAAAGTTGCAGGATATAAAATCAACACACAGAATTCCCTTGCATTCCTATACACTAATAATGAGAAAATAGAAAGAGAAATTAAGGAAAAAATTCCATTCAGCATTGCAATGAAAAGAATAAAATACTTAGGAATATATCTACCTAAAGAAACTAAAGACCTATATATAGAAAACTATAAAACACTGGTGAAAGAAATCAAAGAACACTAATAGATGGAGAAATATACCATGTTCATGGACCGGAAGAATCAGTACAGTGAAAATGAGTATACTACTCAAAGCAATTTATAGATTCAATGCAATCCCTATCAAGCTACCAACGGTACTCTTCACAGAGCTAGAACAAATAATTTCACAATTTGTAGGGAAATACAAAAAACCTTGAATAGCCAAAGCTATCTTGAGAAAGAAGAATGGAACTGGAGGAATCAACCTGCCTGACTTCAGGCTCTACTACAAAGCCACAGTCATTGAGACAGTATGGTACTGGCACAAAGACAGAAATATAGATCAATGGAACAAAATAGAAAGCCCAGAGATAAATCCATGCACCTATGGACACCTTATCTTTGACAAAGGAGGCAAGAATATACAATGGATTAAAGACAATCTCTTTAACTAGTGGTGCTGGGAAAACTGGTCAACCACTTGTAAAAGAATGAAACTAGAACACTTTCTAACACCATACACAAAAATAAACTCAAAATGGATTAAAGATCTAAATGTAAGACCAGAAACTATAAAACTCCTAGAGGAGAGCATAGGCAAAACACTCTCTAACATACATCACAGCAGGATCCTCTATGAACCACCTCCCAGAATATTGGAAATAAAAGCAAAAATAAACAAATGGGACATAATTAAACTTAAAAGGTTCTGCACAACAAAGGAAACTATAAGCAAGGTGAAAAGACAGCCTTCAGAATGGGAGAAAATAATAGCAAATGAAGTAACTGACAAACAACTAATCTCAAAAATATACAAGCAACTCCTACAGCTCAATTCCAGAAAAATAAATGACCCAATCAAAAAATGGGCCAAAGAACTAAATAGACATTCCTCCAAAGAAGACATACAGATGGCTAACAAACACATGAAAAGATGCTCAACATCACTCATTATCAGAGAAATGCAAATCAAAACCACTATGAGGTACCATTTCACACCAGTCAGAATGGCTGCGATCCAAAAGTCTACAAGCAATAAATGCTGGAGAGGGTGTGGAGAAAAGGGAACCCTCTTACACTGTTGGTGGGAAGGCAAACTAGTACAGCCACTATGGAGAACAGTGTGGAGATTCCTTAAAAAACTGGAAATAGAACTGCGTTATGACCCAGCAATCCCACTGCTGGGCATACACACCAAGGAAACCAGAATTGAAAGAGACACGTGTACCCCAGTGTTCATCGCAGCACTGTTTATAATAGCCAGGACATGGAAGCAACCTAGATGTCCATCAGCAGATGAATGGATAAGAAAGCGGTGGTACATAAACACAATGGAGTATTACTCAGCCATTAAAAAGAATACATTTGACTCAGTTCTAATGAGGTGGATGAAACTGGAGCCTATTATACAGAGTGAAGTAAGCCAGAAATAAAAACACCAATATAGTATACTAACGCATATATATGGAATTTAGAAAGATGGTAACAATAACCCTGTATATGAGACAGCAAAAGAGACACTGATGTATAGAACAGTCTTTTGGACTCTGTGGGAGAGGGAGAGGGTGGGATGATTTGGGAGAATGGCATTGAAACATGTATAATATCATATATGAAACGAGTCGCCAGTCCAGGTTCAATGCATGGTACTGGATGCTTGGGGCTGGTGCACTGGGATGATCCAGAGGGATGGTACGGGGAGGGAGGAGGGTTCAAGATTGGGAACACATGTATACCTGTGGCAGATTCATGTTGATATATGACAAAACCAATACAATACTGTAAAGTTAAAAAGTAAAATAAAAAAAAAATTAAAAAAAGAAAAGAAAAGAAAAATTAGGTATCAGAAAGAGAAATTAAGGGAAAAAACCCATTTACCATTGCATCAAAAAGAATAAAATGTCTAGGAATAAACCTACCTAAGGAAGCAAAAGATCAGTACTCTGAAAACAATAAGGTGGTTATGAAAGAAATCAAAGATGACACAAACAGATGGAAAGATATACCATGTTCTTGACTAAAAGAGTCAATACTGTCAAAATGACTATACTACCCAAGGCAATCTACAGATTAAATGCAACCCCTATCAAGTTACCCCTATCAAGTCTGGGCATTTTTCCAGATCTAGAACAAAAAAAATATATTAAAATTTGTATGAAAAACACAAAAGAGCCCAAATATCCAAAGCAGTCTTAAGAAAGAAAAATGGAGGTGGAGGAATCAGGTTCACCGACTTCAGACTATGCTACAAAATTACAGTTACCAAAATAGTAAGGTACTGACACAAAAACAGAAATATAGATCCATGGAATAGGATAGAAAGCCCAGAAATAAACCCACACGCCTATGGTCAATTTATCTACAACAATGAGGCAAAACTATACAATGGAGAAAAGACAAGTCTCTTCAATAAATGGTGCTGGAAAAACTAGAGAGCTACATGTAAAAAATGAGATTAAAAATTCTTTAACACCATACACAAAAATAAACTCAAAATGGGTTAAAGACATTAATGTTAGATCAAATACTATAAAACTCTTAGAGGAAAACATAGGCAGGACACTCTGACATAAATTATAGCAATATTTTTTTTGAGCCATCTCTAGAGTAATGGAAATAGAAAAAAAAAATAAACCAATGGGACTTTATTACACACAAAAGCTTTTGTACAGCAAAGGAAACCATAAACAAAATGAAAAGACAACCCACAGAATGGGAGAAAATATTTGCAAAGATGCAATCAACAAGGGATTAGTACCCTAAATTTACAAACAGTTCATGTGGCTGTGTCAAAAAAACAAATAACCCAATCAAAAAATGGGCAGAAGGCCTAGAAACACATTTCTCCAAAGAAGACATACAGGTGGCCAAGAGGCACATGAAAAGATTCTCAATATCACTAATTATAAGACAAGTGCAAATCAAAACTACAATGAAATATCTCTGCACACCAGTCAGAATGACCATCATCAAAAACTCTACAAACAGTAAGTGCTGGAGAGAGTGTGGAGAAAAGGGAACCATCCTATACTGTTGGTGGGAATGTAAATTGGTACACCCAATATGGAATAGTATAGAGGATCCTTAAAAAACTAACAATAGAGCTACCATGAGAAGGCAATGGCAACCCACTCCAGTGTTCTTGCCTGGAGAATCCCAGGGACGGGGGAGCCTGGTGGGCTGCCGTCTATGGAGTCGCACAGAGTCGGACACGACTGAAGCGACTTAGCAGCAGCAGCAGCAGAGCTACTGTATGACCCAGCAATCCTACTTCCTGGGCATATATCTGAAAAAGATTACATGCACCCTAGTGTTCATTACAGCACTATTTACAATAGCTGAGACATGGAAGCAACTTAAATGTGCATCAACAAATAAATGGATGAAGAAAACCTGGAACATGTATATCCAATGGAATATTACCCAGCCATTAAAAATGAAATAATTCCATTTGCAGCAACAGGGACAGACCTACAGATTATCGTACTAAGTGAAGTAACTAGACAGAAAAAGACAAATATCATATGATATCACTTACACGTAGAATCTTTTAAAAAATGATACAAATGAACTTTTAACAAGACAGAAACAGACTCACAGACTTAGAGAATGAACTTGTGGTTACTAGAGGGAAGGGTGAGGGGGATGGATAGATTGGGAGTTTAGGATTGACATGTACACATTGCTTTATTTAGAACAGATAACCAACAAGAACCTACTGTATAGCACAGGGAACTCTGCTTAATATTCTGTAATAACCTAAAGGGAAAAGAATTTGAAAGAGAATAGATATATGTACATGAATAACTGAATCACTTTGCTATATACCTGAAACTAACACAACATTGTTAATCAACTATGTTGTAATATAAAATAAAAGTTAAAAATAACAGAAATAACAATATTGGGGAAAGGTTTAAGAAAATAAGTTGGTAAAAAGGAAAAAAAAAAGAGTGCCTCTCTAATCAAGCAAAAATCCTGAGCTTCATTATAACTGGATTGCCTAGAGTAACGTGTTTAGGGCTGAAGCATCCAATCAGAGTGGCCAGAAGGCTAGAGGATGACTCCTTGAGGCCCTTGAATTGATAACAGTAGCTGAAGAGGGCAGAGAAGGCAATGGCAACGCGCTCCAGTACTCTTGCCTGGAAAATCCCATGGACAGAGGAGCCTGGTAGGCTGCAGTCCATGGGGTCGCTGAGGGTCGGACACAACTGAGCGACTTCACTTTCACTTTTCACTTTCATGCATTGAAGAAGGAAATGGCAACCCACTCCAGTGTTCTTGACTGGAGAATCCCAGGGACGGGGAAGCCTGGTGGGCTACCGTCTATGGGGTCGCACAGAGTCGAACAGGACTGAAGTGACTTAGCAGCAGCTGAAGAGGGCAGTTATGCTGATGGATTTCGAGTGATGGTTCTGACCAGTGACATATTACTAGGGGACTTTTTAGAAAGGCTAATGCTCTGGCTCTACCCCAGACAGGCTGAATCACAAATTCTGGGATGGAGCCTAGCAATTCGTGTTTTAACCAGTCCTCTGGGTGACTCTCACGAAAGCTAAAATTTATAAGCCATTGGTTTAAAACCAGCAGATCCTACCTGGAAGCCTAAAGAGGGGTGAGTTCCATTTAATTCACTGGCCTCCACACAATTAGAAAATGGCGCGGTGGAGGTCTGCAAAGTTACCATCAGAATACTTTAGAAGGAGAATGCTCCAAAAGGGACAATTCATTTCACTTCTTACTTCCTATGGTGAGGCTATGAGGTAGAAAACACAGTAATCAGGGCTTCAGTCTAGCAAGAGGGCTTGAAGATGACCTGTATTTATTAGTTTCCAGGGTTTGAAGTAAAAGAAAAACCCAACACTAACCTTCCCATTGCCTGTTGGCCCTAACCCACCATCCATGGGAAAACTGGTCAAATCTATACATACAGGTGTTCTTGCCTGGAGGATCCCAGGGACGGGGGAGCCTGGTGGGCTGCCGTCTCTGGGGTCGCGCAGAGTCGGACATGACTGAAGCGACTTAGCAGTAGCAGTAGCAGTATACATACAGGTGTGAGAGAGGTAAAACTACTTGGCAGTTAAGACTTGCATTGAAGAAGACACTCTCTAGGAAGGTTTCTTAATCATTGCTGATCCTAAGAGTCGCCTGGAGCAAGGTTACACATGCAGCTTCTTGGGCTCCATACTGGATCTATGGAGTCAGGGTCTCCGAGAGAGGGGCCTGAGAATCTACACATTTAACACACATTGCCAGGGATTCTTATGGATTGATCATGCCTGGAAAATACTGTTCTAAAAGCTACATTCAGAGAACTGGGGAGGGGGGTGTGAATCGCATGAAAGAATTATGCAAGTATTTCTGACTGCAAGTAATAGCTTTTTCTTGTCTTTTCTCAGTGTCTTCCCTTACTACCAGAGCCTCTAACTGTTCTTCCTCTAGTCTTATTCTACCCTGCTTCCCAAAGGAGTCACTCAACAGACCACTTCACACCAGAGTGAACTTTCTAAAACACACTGAATGTCCAGAATCGCATCACAACCTATCACGATAGTGGTTTCACTCCAGGGAGAAGGCTTATGAGATGGGGACATACCTGGATAGATGTCTGTTACTGTCAATATTCTATTTCTTGGAGGCAGTACTGGGCTCACAAATACTGGTCTTTGGTTTTGCAAAAGTAAAATCAACAAGTAAAAACAAGCACAATTGAACCAATTATAATAATGTCAATACAATCCTGTGACCTGAGGATATAACTAAAAATGTTTTTAAAAGAAAAGAAATAGACATGTTAACAGTATCTCTGGGTACTGAAAGTATATTTTAAAAGTAGTTTTTCTGTATATTTTATAATTGCTCCACAGTAAATTGTATAACTTAAAGAATTTTTTTTTTTTTTAAATGGGGAAAAAAAAAAATCCATCCCAAGTCCTCACCATGGCCTACAGGGTCAAGTCAAAAATGTTGGCATGAAAGGGGCTGGGGCATAAGTAAAGGGCATAAGTAAATCAGGAGTGTGGAATGAATAGATATGCATTGCTATATAAAAAAATAGATGTGCAAGGGCCTATAATACAGCACAGAGAACTATATTTAATTTATATCTTATAACAACTTATAATGGAAAAGAATCTGAAAAAGAATATCCATGTATTCACATATATATATGTATAACTGAATCACTTTGCTGTAAACCTAAAACTAAAACAGCATTATAATAACTATGTGTGTGTGCTCAGTCACTCAGTTGTGTCCAACTCTTTGTGACATGGACTGTAGCCCACCACACTCCTCTGTCCATAGGATTTCCTAGGCAAGAATACTGGATTGGGCTGCCATTTCCTTCTCCAAAATCAACTACACTTTAATTGGAAAAAAAAAAAAAAGAGAGATTTTGGGGGAACTACCCTAGTGGTCCAGTGGTTAAGACTCTGTGCTCCCAATGTAGGGATCAGGGTTCAATCTCTGGTCAGGGAACTAGATCCTACATGCCTCATACTAAAGATTCCACACACCACAACTAAGACCCGGTACAGCCCAAACAAATACATTTTTATAAATAAAAAGATACTTTTAAGGCAAAAAAAAAAAAAAAGTGTTGGCATTACATACACATTTTCATAATCCAGTCCCTGCCTTTCTTCCTTAGCCTTACTTCTCGCTGTTAGCCAACTGGCCCCCCAACATGGAACTATTCAGAAGCCCTTGAATTTCCTTCAGCACTTGATGTTCTTTGCCTTTGTTCCCTCCATGCACCAGGGTCTTCCTTCACCCAGAGTACCACTCAAGCTAACAAGAGGTCGTGCTGAGGTAAGAAAAGCTCACTAAATAAAGACAACAAAGGTTTACTTCTCACTCGGTGTCAGGAGGTAGCCAGTTTTTTCTCAAAAGACTCAGATGGTAAATATTTTAACACTTTGGGAGCAATGTGCAATCTCTTGCATTTTAATATTTTATTAATACTCAGAGCTAAATATATATGCTATACATTTTCTTCTACATTTTTTTGTATAACTCTTTGTTAAAATGTAAAAACCATTCTTATTCAAAGGTCATCCAAAAACGGGTCACTGGCCATTTACTGACCTCTACTCTATATGACCATGGCCAGAGACATGCAGACAGCAGAGAACTACTCAATCTAGTCATTCAGAGACCAGGCTCATGGAGCAGCCACTTCTTGAGCACTTCTGGTCAGCATGCAGATCAAAAGAGAAGGTCTCATGCAAGTCCCATCAAATGCTCCAGGCCAGAAGTGGCACTTTAGAACTTCTGCTCACAAAAAACTGGCCAAAAGTGGTCTTTCAGCCCCACCTAACTCTATGGGAGCCAGAAAGTACAATCCTATCATGTGACCATTAGTAAAGAAAACTGGAATTGTTTGGTAAAAATATGATTTCAGCTCAGAGACAAGTGCTCTGGAAAGCCTTTTCTGATTCCCTTCTATGCCAGTCATATTAGCTACTCTCTCCTTTTAACCTTACAACACCTTGAAGCCTAAGCGTGTGCTATGCATAGGGTATTACAATCATGGCAGTTTCTTTGCCTCCCCACCAGATCCTGAGCTTCACCCAAGAAGCATCTCTGCATACCCACTGCCTAGCACAGTACCTGCTACCCAGGGATGCTCAGTGCGTGTTGCTTCAACAAATGAATGAATATGGTGGATTGCAGGAATGGGGTTGCCTGTGCATTTACCTGAAGGCTCTGAATCCAGCAGCATCAACCTCCCTGAGCCTATCTAGCTCAACTATACCTGTCTTCACTCATGAAAAATTCATCTCTGGTTATTTGGTTACTTTCTATGTTCATCAAATTCACTCTTCCTTACAACCCATCCTTCCAGTAATCAGCACTTTGCAGAGAGCTGGCCCATGAGGCCACAGAGCACTCTGACTTTATGTGAGCTGGTTTTGTGTTCCGTTTGTAGGTCAGAAGGCAGGCACAGTGAGGTACTGAGATTTGCTCAAGTGACACATCCAGTGAAAGTTATGCTTCCTTTGGATTCAACAAGAGAGCCGCAGGATTGCACATAGAGCCGCAGCTAAGTTCACCAACAGTTTGTTTATATCTTTTGGAGATATAGAAAGTATAACGTATTTGTCAGAGGTAAATCTTATTATACCATATTAGTGTTCACAACTGAGCGACTTCAGTTTCACTTTTCACTTTCATGCATTGGAGAAGGAAATGGCAACCCACTCCAGTATTCTTGCCTGGGATGGGGGAGCCTGGTGGGCTGCCATCTATGGGGTCGCACAAAGTCGGACACAACTGAAAAGACTTAGCAGCAGCAGCAGCAGTGTTCATCTTATAGTATATATATTTAGCTCTGAGTATTAATAAAATATTAAAAGCCGCATAACTATGTTAACGTTGTACCTTTTCATATTTCTTCCATGCATCCCCTCTACCACCTTTTCTCTCCTGTCAGTGACGTAGCTCACTATCACATGGTCTTTCAGAACCCTGAGATTATTGGAATTGCCACACGCCTCTTTTACCATCACCCCTTAATGCCTTGCATGCATCTTTACTACTAATGGCATAAAGCAGAGTTCAGCTCAATTTCACAGGCAACACAAGTGTGGCTGCTGCAGTTTGTATCAAATGTATAACCAAGGGTGAGCAAAATAGAGTTCAGAATGAACTGTGTGTAAGTCTCTTCCGATACATAGAGTTAAGCCCCTTCATGCTGACCAGTCACAATCTGGGTATCCTCTGGTCCCAGTAAAGTATACTCTGACCTGGAATTTTCCTCTCCATCCCCTGGATACAGTAAGTTTCTAATAAATATCCCATCTAATGTTAGCCTTGACAAATCCCCTGGAGCACCAAGACAAGAGGAATGCAGCGAGGCAGGACCCCTCTACTTCTCATATCAACAGAATAGTCAGAGCTGGTCCTACTGAAATGGGCAGAGTTTGAGTCACTGGAGATCAAAACTTTTAAAAATATATATAAACTCAGGGCTTCCCTGGTGGTCCAGAGGTAAAGAAGCCGCCTGCCAATGCAGAAGACACCAGTTGAATCCCTGGTCTGGGAAGATTCCACATGGGCGGGGCGGGGCGGGGGACAACTAAACCGGTGTGCCTCAACTACTAACGCCAGTGTGCCCTAGAGCCCCTGCTCCACAAAAGAAGGCAGCGCGAGGAGAAGCCCACGACCACAACTAGAGAAAAAACCGCTGTGCGGCAAAGAAGACCCAGCACAGCCCCAAATAAATTTGAATATATATATACATATGTATGTATGTATACACATACATACACACACACATATATATGTATACATACCCTTTATTTAAGAAGGTGAAATAGCTCCGTGTGTCCTCTCGGGCTGATTAGATAGGGACAAGCAGGGGAAATTGAGCAAGAAAACCAAAGTACACAAAAAAAGCCAGTATTGCCAGACACAAAACAGGATTCAATCCTTTACAGAAGTCTTGCTTTGCTTCCTTTTTTCTTTCCGTAAGCCTTGTAATTGAATGTTGCAAACTATATCAAGAAGAATAAACCTACGGGTTTCCCCTCCCCCAAACAAGAAAAGATTAAGCTTTTAATTACAGGCCTTCCAACTATTATTTGTGCAATTAGCAATTAACTATAATCGTTGATGGGAGAATGGAGAGCTGTACTAGCGTGCAGCTCTCCTCCTCATCCCAGGCTGGGTTATTTTAGTCCCACTCTATTACAGAGGACAAACCACAACCACAAGCACTCTCCTTACACACACGCTCCCACTTAAAGACACATTGAATTTTTTTTTTTTTTCAAGCAAAAATGGCATCTCAGCGTTCAACTGAGACAAGCGGCCCCAACCCCGCACCAGAGTATCCCAAACGTTTAGATCCACTCCTCTTCATCACTTTGAAATGGAGAGGAGACCCCAGGAAGAAGCTACCTACCAGCCTCCTAGTACCAGCCTCTCTTTGGGGAGCAGGAGAGGGTGGTATAGAGAGATGCTTGTTGCCCCTGGAAGCTGCAAGTCCCCCTCCCCGGGCTGTAAGCTCCGTTAGTGAGAAGGCGGTGGCAACAGCCTCAGTAGTTGCATCAGTGCTAACTGCTGCTGCTGCATTTACTGTTGGCGGCTGCCGGGAAGGTACAGTAACGACTGTAGGGAGCGCACAGCTGCGGCGGCAGGTTCCATGGATCAGGAAATTAGGGCAGGCACCGGGGATTGGAGGCGCGGGCGGTGCGCGAGCCAACCAGCGGCCGCCCCGGGCCCCCGTGAGCTCCCGGCGGACGCGCGGAGCAGCCGGGCCCCGGGAGCAGTCCGGGTGGCAGCGGCGGCCGCGGCCACGGCCACTTACGCTCACACCCGCACGCAAACTCACACACACCCCCGGAGCAGGCACCTGCCGGCCGGGAGCTTATAAGAGGAGCGCGTCGAGGGGGAGGAGGGCTGAGGCCGCCGTGCCCGCCCCCCCTTCCCCGCTGACCACTCCCCCTCCTGCCCCCTCCTCGCTCCTCACCCCGCGCTCCAGCCGCCGCCAGTGTGGGTTCTCCGCGGCCGGCTCCGCTCTCTTCTGTCTTCTCCGCTCTCGGCTCCCCACCCCCTCTCCCTTTCTCCCCTCCTCTTCCCTCCGCTCTTCTGCAGCGCCTGCATTATTTTCTGCCCGCGGGCTCGGCTCGCACTGCCGCTGCAGCCCGGGGAGGTGGGTAGGCGGGTGGGTTGGCTGGTGAGGGGGGGCGGAGATCGTGCAAGTTGTAGAGGAGGGGGTGCCCTCTTCTTCCCTGCTCCCTTTCCCCCCCTTTCGAACTCCTTCCCCTCCTCCCCCTTCCCCTCCTCCCTCCCCGCCCCCACCTCCTTCCTCCTTTCCGAAGGGCTGGTAACTTGTTGTGCGGAGCGAGCGGCGGCGGCGGCGGCGGCGGCGGCGGCACCATCCAGGCGGGCACCATGGGCACGTCCGCGCGCTGGGCGCTCTGGCTGCTGCTATTGCTGTGCTGGGCGCCCCGGGAGAGCGGCGCCACCGGAGCCGGTGAGTGAGGACGCGCCCCTCAGCGGGCTGCCGGGACCCAGCCGGGGCGCCAGGGGGCCCCAAGGCGCGGGTCTCCTTTTGCCCACCTCCCCCCACCCCCCTCCTAGGAGGCGCCTCTCCGCTCTTGTCGCCTTCTCTCTCTCCCTCCCCACCCTGGTGGCGCCTCTGAGGTGTCAGCACCGCGGCTCTTTGGTGCCGGGCTGGTGTGGGGGGGTGGGGGGACAGTGGGGTTTGGGGTGTCCTAACGCCTTTCCCGAACTACTCTTCATTCCCTTCCGCTCTTTCTGCTCAAGCCTCTGCTCTGTCTCGTTTTTCACTCCGCTGGGCCGGGGATGGGTGATGCGGGCTTCTAAGCCATTGAACAATGGTTGTATCTCCTCTGCCAGGCGGAGTGTTAGGAAGGAGGCAGAGGGCCGGGTGGGCCGAGACGTGCGCTGCAGCCCCGGGCACGCTCCTCCGACTTCCAGGGAGGTTGGGAGTGGGCGGCGGATGAGGGAGGGCGCCTCTGGGGACGCGGGGCGCCGGGTGCCGACCCGAGCTGGAGTTCCCAGCGGCGGTGAAGGGGCGTACGTTCGGTGGGCTGCGGCCGAGAGTCTCCGGCGAGCGGCGAGAAGTGCACAGCTTGCGCACCCGGACTGCGACTCCCCAGGCACCGGGCCGCCTCTGGAGTGAGGGTTGGAGGACGAGTGAGGCTTGAAATAGGACTCCCCTCTAGATGTTTCTCCCCTCTCCCCCTTTCCACTCTTCGGGCCGCAATCGTAAACCTCTCAGGTCTCCAGGAGAGCTGAACGGGGGAGGGGAGTGGAACGGAGACTTAATCAGGTTAGTTTGCTGAGCCTCGTTCCCGGTGAGATTTCCTCGAGAGGAATCGAGTCCTAATCTGGCGACTGTAATTAGTCCTCATTCTAAACAATAGATCAGAGGGAATAGCGCGGGAGCTGGGAGAGCTGGTGTACGACTGTGGTTTGCAGGGGGTGGGGGTACTGCTGTCGGGTCCCCAGGGTCTACCGCACTGGGCCTGGAGCCCTGTCCTCAACCACGCTCCCACTTGCGGCCGCGCAACTTTCCCAGGCAGGCTACAGCAAGCCCTTCTGAGAGGATTTGGTGAAAATCCTGGCGGGTCCCCGAAGCGATCTCGACCTCACACCAAGGGGCTGGCTCGCCAGCTCTGGGGAGTTGGGACGGAAAACGGCCCGCGCCCTAAGTACCCACTCCAGAGTCCCTAGCTCCTGTCGCCCGGTGGCTTGGGAGGCCTGCCAGTCTGCAGTCACGAGTCTCCTAAAGAGAGAGCGAACTTTAAAGTGTGTGGTCAAGCAGTCCCTCAAGCAGTACGTGGGGCGGGGGTTGGAGAGAGGGGAGTTGAGTCTCCAAATGCCCCCCTGCCCTTAGGTTCTGACTGTCCCGAGCGTGAGAAGCTGGGACGGGCTTGCCTGCACTCTGCGATTGGCTGGCAGCCGGATCACGTTTAGATTGGTCACGTGACTCCACGGACTGGTAATTTAGCAGCTTGAGAAATGTTATCTTTAAGGGAACGTGAAAAATGGACAGGCTCCAACGGACTGCCCTCTCAAACTCTTTCACTTGCCTGGACTCCTTGAAAAAGGAGTGTGTGTAGTGAAGATGGCCTCTGATGTGTATCCAGACAGAGCTTGGAAAAGCCCTGCTTATGAAAGTTTTCAGACTCTAACATTAATCATTAATGGATGAGCAATACTAACTTCCTAAACGATTTCTCAGAGTAGTGCCATGACTTGCATTACACCTTTCATATCATTTCAAAAGATTAAGATACACCAGAATCTACTGATGGTGCTCCAGGAAGGTGGGAGAGATGATTCATTTTTGCTGTGTGTTCTGTTCATATTCTTTTAAGATATAATAACTTTTCATTGGAGTTTAACCTTATCCTAAAGAATGCTAGGAATTCACCTAAATTGTCAAAGTAAGTTAGTTGAAGCCATATATTCACCTTGTATCAGGTAGGTGAGCATCCCTTTTGCTTCCCTAGGTCACATATGAAATACGTGACAAGCCATGAACAGTGGAGAATAGAAGCCCATGCAAAACTTAAATTCTTCAAAGGAAAGGAGACACATCTTTTCTGAACTGGAGGAAATTTGGGGTTGGCTGAGGTAGATATTGACCTGAACTAACCCAGATTGGCTCCTGTCTGAAGTTCAAAGCTCCAAGGCATGTGGGCTGACTTATTGACCCTGGTCTTCTACAATCTGCCCCAAAATACTCATGATGCGGGTTTAAAATACTCTAGGACAAGGGAGGTGTGCTCAAAGACGTTGGCAAAAGAACTTAAGTTAGGCTAAATAATGGAGTATACCCCATATGGGGAAAAAACCAACCAACCAACCAACCCTGGGAGCTGTAGGACATTTTCCTCCAGCTTAGATAATCAAGATTAGGGTCTGGAGTACCATATATTCATTAAGGCCAGAGCCTAGGAGAACCAAGGTTTTGTGAGAGCTATTCAGATATGGCTGCTGCTTAGTCACTTCAGTCATGTCCGACTCTGTGAGACCCCATAGATGGTAGCCCACCAGGCTCCGCCGTCCCCGGGCTAGCTACCAACAAAAGAGCAGATAGAACTTCTGTTGTGGGGAGTGGGTTGGTGAGATTGGAAGTGCCTGAAGGGATAGGAGAACAGAGGGCTGGGGAAAAATAAATCTGACTTACCCAGATAGCACCAAGAGAAGATGTGACAATGACTACAGTCTTCAACTAGATTAGAGTAAGCATGTGAGCAGGGACTCTTTCAAGGAGTGTCACCAGTCAAGCTTTCCTTGGCAGTGACAGCCAGCAGCGGTCTGGAGCAGCATTGTCCCCCAGATCGTCCCACTGCCCACTTCACGTGACATCTAGCTATGTACCTGCCTACCTGCCTTGAGTCATTTTGATTCTTTGCTCAAACTGTTTGAGTCCCTAGGTTCCTAAAGCATGTATATAAAAGGCCAAGTTCAGTAGAGCTGCCAAATATCAGGACATCAGTATAACCATACTGCATATTTTAATTAGCCACCTACATGCTCAAAAGAAGTGCTTCTGCCTTTTTAAAAATCGGATAACCGTAAACTCCATTTCACTTGAGTAATTTTGTTACAATTCTAGAAGAGGTGAAAAATAGTCACAAGCCCCTTCTGTTCCAGGAGGAGTGTCAAACTGATCAAGAGCAAGAACTGTTAGAGCAGAACATGGCCGTAAGATTAAGGGAACACATAGCCCTCCAGCTGTATGGCTTCAGGTTTTGATCTTGACACCAGAAGATGTGGAGCACAGTCTAGAAATAATGGAGATTAACTATTTAGACCATGTTCTAGTGCTTACAGAATGTGAATAAAGTCTTTCCTCTCAGTAGAGGGAGTAATGATCAAATTTAGGCAGTCACATGTACAATTTCAAGTCATAATTAAATTTACTTTGGATACTGACCTTTCTTTGGAAAACCACCTTCACATACTAGTCTGTGCAAATTAAATCCCTTAAAGGACTATGATAAGGACCATAAGCTTATGATCAAACTTCCTGCCTTAGAAACATTTCTCAGCATGGACTAATATAGCTGCTGTCCAGGTGGTTAGACTCTGAATTGCTTAGTTTGTTCCTGTCTGTGCTTAGGTCACAGCACAGAGACTGCTTTCATGACAAAGAGTCCAAGAATATGTTAGGCAGAGGTGATGGATGAGATGTACCTGATGAGCAGAAGTAAATGGTCCAGGGTAGTTGTGTGACCCATCTAAAGAGTTGTCTGGCTAGGAAATCTGGAAATTGATAGCTTTTCATAGGACTTAAAGGCAGAGAACCCCTGGAGAAGGAAACTGCAACCCACTCCCATATTCTTGTCTGGGAAATCCCATGGACAGAAGAGCCTGGCAGGCTACTGTCCATGGGGTTGCAAAGAGTCAAACATGACTTAGTCGCTAAACAAACAACAAAAGGCAGAGAATGACTTAGTTCTGGGAAAATCTGGCTTTGTAACTGAAAATTATCTCAGTTTCACTCTGTGCATTATTTCAGTCTAAATTGGTGTCTCTTCGCTAAGTTCTTCTGTTGGTTTGCAAGAGAAATTCTAAACATCATTAATACCGCTTAATGATGGTATTGAGCCCTTGGTGGCTTAGACAGTGAAGAGTCTGCCTACAATGCAGGAGACCTGGGTTCGATCCCTGTGTCGGGAAGATCCTCTGAAGAAGGAAATGGCAACCCACTCCAGTATTGTTGCCTGGAGAATCCCATGGACATGGGGTTGCAAAGAGTTGGGCACGACCGAGTGACTTCACTTTCACTGATGGTATTAGATACTGTTAGATACATTATGATGCTTAGATAGACTAGATGCACTGCAGGGAGTAAATGAAATCACTTTATGGTGATACCATAAAGTTAGCACACTTTCCTCTTCATGTGAAGTTTCCTGAAAAAGTTTGGGCCTGTTGGCTAATTGTGGACTCTAAATTAATAAGAGAATGCCTGCTGGATGCTGTGAGAGTAAATACAGAGATGTGGCTAGAAATGGCTTACGCTTTGCTTAGAGAGCCTTTGCCCACTTTGTACTTTAAAAATGCTACATGGGTAGGTGGAGCAGGGAAAGGGTATTCATGGCCCTGTATTTAAAGAGATAACTTTGGGGACAGAACTGTAAGATAGGACCACTGGCTAGAGTGGTTGACCTTGCCACCCACTTGGGTCATCTGAGTTGGCGTTACTGCCCGGTTGCCTTTATATATTTTGATGTGGTGACTGTGGTAGCGAGTGGGGTGGGGTATATGGTGGGACCTGCAATTTGCCAAGCAAGGGAGATGATAAAAACCTTGGTGATAGACATTTGGAAATTAAATACTTCATGTTATAATTCTTCCCCCAGATACCATGAGTAAATACGGTTTCTGTTTTATAGACCGCCTCTCATCTTTAGTTTTCTTAAGACACCTTACCAAGGTCTGAGTTATTAACTGATCTGTAGATTCACTAAGTAGGGGTAGATTGATGCCAGCCTTCTTTGTCCATCTGCTCAAAACCACATGACCTCCATTTATTGAGTGCCCACCATATGCCATATAGCACCAGACATAGGGGACACAATGACCAGGGAGTTGGGCTCCTCTTTCATTAGTGGGGAAGTCAAACCAGGAAATTCGTGATCCAAAGACAGCCTGGATAGAAGCTCTGGATGGGAGCAAGCAGACCCAGTGGTTAAGACTTAATCATAAAAGAGGCAGGTAACAGCTGAGAATTGCTGGAGGTCCCACACATCATGTGGGCCACAGCTTATGAAATTTCTCAGAAACTACCAAAAACTTAGACTCTCATTCCATCCCTGCAGATGATCCTACAAAGGTGATAGGACTCCACTGACAGTGTATGCCTGCCAGCATTACTAAAGAATGCTAAAATCTGTCAGAGATAAAAATCCCTGAAATTTCTAACAGTGCGCTGCTGCTAACTTTCCCTGCACGCTGTGTTGGAACCTCTCTGCTCACATGGAAATGAGGCTGGTGTACCTACACTGACACATTCATTCTGCTGATGCTGCATGATTAAGTATCATGAAAATGAAGTGAAAGTATTCTTGTAGGGAACTGTGGCCTTTGAAATCTAAGAGTCTTTCAGAGTATTCTAACTAGTAAAACAACTGCTCACACTTGGTTTCAAGCTCAGAAAACCTGGAAAGAATGCTGTGGGTAGGGGGAGAAGTCTGTAGTTCAGACCAGTTTCATTAGTGAACTAATAAATCAGCAGATGTGTCAGGGAATACCCACTAGTGCCTAAAGAATCTTTCGATGTCAGGCACCAGTTCCCAAGATACAAAGACACCTTGCAGGCCCTGCCTTGAGGGATCTCCATACGTAGAGATGGAAACAGGTAGGTGAGTACATCCCAGTATGTGAGAGCTATGTGACAGGCACAGGAGATGATGAGAAAGCAGCCAAACCACCCCCAAGTTGGTCAACAAAAGACTTGTAGATATCATTCAAGGATGACATTTGAGTGGGGTGGTAAGCAAGATGGAAAAGCTGGGGAAAATGGATAGGGAACCAGACTCAATCCTAGAGCCATGGAGAAGCCTGCCAGTGATCCCATCCCTGGCATTCCAGGCCTTCCTCGGCTGCCTGATTCACCATTTTGATATGAAGAGAAAGCATGGCAGCCTGGAGGCAGAGGAACAGGAGATCAATTTAGATTAGGCGAGAGCCTGGACACACCTAGGGCTTGATGGCAGAATACCAGGGGAGAAGGATCTGGGCTCCTTATTGAACTACTGATTTAGAGTAAGCAGTGGGTCAATCAGAGATGGGGCACAGGAGGAGGGGAAGATGGATTTTTAGAAGAACCTCTTCATTGCACATGCCTTCATGGTATCTGGGTAGACTTTACCTAATAGCATAAAGGCTTTACGTCAGGGATGACATCATAATGTCTGCTGTTAGATTGACTGTTGTCATGTATGCCCACCTAGTGATGTGCATAAGGGCTTATGGGGTGGGTACTGTAGAGTACAACACTGAGAACGAAGTGGTCGAAGTAGTCACTGGCTCGTGGGTAGAATCTTAGCCTCCTGACCTTCCCGCAGTGGTTTCAAAGTGTGGTCAGGAACCAGCAGCATCAACATCCTCTGGGAACTCAACAGAAATGCAAACTCAGGCCCCACACTAGACCTCCTAAACCAGAATCTCTGGTGTGGGGGCGCATGCTGTTTTAACAAGTCCTCTGCAGTCTTCTGATACCAACTTGACCTTGAGAAACACTGACTTTTCCCACCCACAAAATGAATAACTTCCCAAATGTATCAGGAGGGCCTTTGCTCATTCTAGACCAGAAATCCAAGCACTGTGGTTCTCTAGGAAAAGACCTGGAGATACTGAGGCAGCATTTTTTTTTTTAATCAAAATAGGGAAAGAAGCGAGGGCTCTGTCTCAACTATAAGGCTGTGTTAGGACAGGGTCAGCCTGACAAGTGATACTACCTCATTCTGGATTAATTTAAACTGACGCTACTATCCAGATCACAAGTCAGCAGAATATTCTGGAAGGAAGTGGTCCCGGTCAGGTGCGCTCTTTGGTATGCATGCTCAGTCACATGGTATCTGGAGCCAGACTACCCAAGTTCAAATTCTAGTTCTGCCCAAGGTGATCTTGGCAAGTACTGTCCTTCCCTTTTCTAAACAGCTTCCCTGATGTGTAAAAGGGGAATGGTAGTTTTGACAGTGTAGTATTGGAGAGCTAAATCAACGGAAAGAGTGAGGTCTTAGAGTAGTGTTTGGCTAACAGTAAAAAAAAAAAAAAAAAAAATTAAGTTATTTATCCATGATTCTCAAGATCATCTCAATCCACTGTAAACAGGGAAACTGACAATTGAACTGTAGGACTGAGTGAATCAGAAGGATTAACCTAATTATTTCACAGTGTTGGAAATGGCAACCCACTCCAGTATTCTTGCCTGGAGAATCCTATGGATGGAGGAGCCTGCTGGGCTACAGTCCACGGGGTCGCAAAGAGTCAGACACGACTGAGCGAGTTCACTTCCTGATTCTCAGAGACTGACTTAAAGGCCAAAACACAGTTCAGACCCTCTTTCTCAGTTCTTCTTACTAACCCTGGAGGAAAACTTCTTTGCTGACTTGGAAAGCTACTTGTCCTAAAATGAGTTTTAGCCTAAGAATAGAAAGATTGGCGTTCAAGTGGCAAGCGGTAGAAGTGAGCTCAACTAAAAATAAATGCCCTTGGCGGCCCCAGAAGTGCCAAAACAAATGGACTGAAGAAATCCCAGGAGATGATAACACCATGTGCTCAGCAACGGGAGGCCTGTGAGAGATGGGAACATGTGGCCCTGCTAGTTCCAGCAGTGCGGCAGCCGCAGCCCCTCTGTACAGAGTGAAGTTCTTGTCTGAGCCTGACACAGAAACATCTCTTTGTTGTGGGCATTTCTTTTGGACTGCTCCTGCAAAGGTGCCACTCGGAGCCCTGCAGAGAACTCTGGCCCATTTGGAAGGCTTGGCATTTACTGTAAGATCTATACAGTTTTTTTTTTCCCAAAGCTTATGTACTGCTCTTCCATATTAACCCTTGCAGGGACAATTAGACAACAATAGCAGGCTGCCTGTTAAATGCATGAAAACCCCTGAGTTTCTTGGAGCCAGTGAAATGCCAGCATATCTGGGTAACAACGTTACCTATTTAAGGTAATAAGCAAGGCTCCCGTTTGTCGAGTCTGTTATCAACCGTGTGACATAACCAAGGGAATCGTCAGTGTTTCTGGGCATTCAGTCATTACAAATGTCAACAGCCTTATGGATGACTAGGTTCAAGTGACTTCCAACCCCCTGGCCCAGAGGCAGGGGTATTCACCCTAAGTATTAGAGCTGAAAGGAGACCCAGGTCTAGTCCAGCTGTTTGATTTCTTAAAACTGTAGGACCCTTCCAAATTCTTACACAAAATTTCAATGTTGAAAAGAAATACTGGTTGAAACAGAGACAGAACACCCAGGTTCCCTGCTGTCATAGCCTTTCCCCTGACTTCAACCACCTCAGTGCTGCAGAAGCATTCCCGTGAACCCCGTGACTTTGAAGAACCCACTAAAAATCCCATTTATTCTGACTTTTCACCTTTCTGAGCAAATAGACCCTGAACTAGAGAATGCCTAGTGCTTCAACTTATAACTTATTTTTTTTTTTTTTTTGAGGCATCATTGGCTTTAGCTTAGCCTAAGCATTAAAAGGACCTTGGGTGTCGACGATTTCGAGCTCACCCTGTTCCCTTTATGAAAGTATAATACTGAACTGGAAACTTAACTGTCATGGCTGGAAATAGACTACAAGGCCACAATCCTGTAATCCCCCAAAGCTTTGCAAACCAAAAGCTTCTTAACTCATTTGGTGCTTCCAGTTCTCCTGGAGCTCTGCATGGCAGCATTCCTAGGTAGGCACCACAGGTGTAAAGGGAGAATCTTCTTGGAACCTGGACAGAAAACCCACTGTGCTGCAACCAGGTGGCTGAGCTGTCCCCCCACACTGCCCCCACCCTGCACAATGCAGGGAATTAAACGGAACCAGGAACTAGGAAGCCCTGTCAGAAAAGGCAATGGCACCCCACTCCAGTACTCTTGCCTGGAAAATCCCATGGACGGAGGAGCCTGGTAGGCTGCCGTCCATGAGGTCACTAAGAGTCGGACACGACTGAGTGACTTCACTTTCACTTTTCACTTTCATGCATTGGAGAAGGAAATGGCAACCCAGTCCAGCGTTCTTGCCTGGAGAATCCCAGGGATGGGGGAGCCTGGTGGGAGGCCGTCTACCGGGTCGCACAGAGTTGGACACAACTGAAGCAACTTAGCAGCAGCAGCACCAGCAGGGAGCCCTGTGGCTCAAACAGTAAAGAATCTGCCTGCAATGCAGGATACCTGGGTTTGATCTCTGGATCGGGAAGATCTCCTGGAGAAGGAAATGGCAACCCACTCCAGGATTCTTGCCTGGAAAATCCCATGGACAGAGGATCCTGGGGGCCTACAGTCCCTGGGGTCATGAAGCGTTGGACACTGAGCGACTAACACACTAACACAAACACAGGGAACCCTGTCTGCCCAGGAGCAATCTCCCAAAACAAAGTGCTTAGGAAACAAGAAACTGAGGCATGGCCATGGAGCTTAGCATCTCTCTTCTCCTCTCTTTAAAGAAAGGACCCTTTATAAAGTCAACTAGCTTTACCCAGCCCCACCCCAACCCTGCTGCTCTTTTAAACAAGCAGGGATGGCTGGTTAGTAGCATACTCCACTCCAACCCCATTATTTACCGTTCTTGATGGAGAGCCGTGTGTGCTGTGGTAAAACATAGCTTTATGACCATTGGGCAGAAGCTTGGGTGAAGTGGAAACATCTGAGATAAGAAAAGGTAGAAATTTTTTGTCTAAAGATACTGGAATAAACACTAAGAAAATGCCTGTGTCTGTCCTGAGTCCACTCAACAGCCACTCTTGAGGCAGCATTGGTGGGGTTTTAGCCCAGGATTTGTTACTGTTGATGACTTGTGTGTTACAGTTACATTCAGAGAGCCTCCTTAAGGTGACAGTGGACTGAACACCAGCCTTAGACTATTGTGTGCCCATCTTTAATCTCAGAGCAGCTGGAGCGTCTATAAAATCTGTAGCTTCAAGACTCATTTTTAAAGAGATCTGCCAGGTACCTAACCCTGAAGTGGAAAACCATTATCTATTGTCTACTTTAAAGTCCTGTCCAAGTCAGATTATATGGTTAAGTTTTCCATGTTTTTTGCCTCTCATTTTGACCAAACAGCTTTTGGTAACAAAAGCCTTTTGAAAAGGTATTTTGACTTTTCTGTCATATATGTATATTTCTGTTTTCTGACTATAAATTGTTATTTTTTTTAACTTTTAAAATAAAGTACTCAAAGTAGATTCTTGCCACTCCCACAATCTTCAGAGGTAGTATGGATAAAGCACTGTAGCTAATGGGCCCTGGTTCAGATACCCCCCCAGCATTTAGCTTCAGTCCCTGGTTGGGGAACATTCAAATGAATAAATAACAAAAAATGGTTAAGATTGTAAATTTGAAAAAACCCAAAAATCTGGGGCTGGGCAGAATTCCCTGGTGGTGTAGTGGTTAAGACTTAATGCTTTCACTGTTGGGGTTTGGATTCAGTCCTTGGTCAGGACATTAAGATCCTGCAAGCCATGTGGTAGGGCCAAACAATTAAAATGTTTTAAAAAGTGAAAAATGAAATATAGGTAGGAAGTGCCATGGAGTCACACCCCTTTGAATCTGGGTCCTAGCTTAACTAGACTCTTGAGGGCAGAATGATACATATAGTTTTGAAACGAGCACATTTAGTACCTAAGTAATCACACACCCATATGGCAAACTAGGACCACCTTTTAATCTTCCTGGGAGCTAGCCACAAAGCCTAGAATGCTCCCAGACAGCAGGGAGTAGCTGATAGTAGGGAGGCCAACGAGAGCATTGTGTACATAATACAAGAGTCCCAGTCCGTGCTTGTCACTATAGCATCGGTTCCCATTCCTGCATGCCACAGCTGCAGATGCTGAAAGGTGCAGGAAGGCTCAAGGCTTTCTGCTTGGAAGGCCTCCCTGAGGATTCTACGTGAACTGTATACCTCCACTGGCTGGTTTTCTCGAATAGTTGCAGTATATCAGCATTTAGCAACCAGATCTTTGCCTTTTATCTCAAAGAAATTACATCCTCCAGGAGGACAAACCTGCTAATGGTAGGAAACACCTGAATGTTAGCTGCCCCACGCCCGGCAAAAAATGAGTGCCCTACTTCCAAGTGTTCATTCTTGCCATTATGCAAATTATATTCGTCCATGGAGCACAGGAAAACAGGCTCAGAGAAATAGAATCCAGGTGTGTGGCTTCACCCTGTTTTGCTGTTCTCACATCACTAAGTTAAAAATGATTTCCCTTTTTTAGGTGTGCAGAAAAGGGAACCCTCCTAACTGTTGGTGAGAATGTAAGTTGATACAGCCACTATGGAAAACAGTGTGGAGGTACCTTAAAAACTAAAAATAGAACTACCATATGATCCTGCAATCCCACTCCTAGGCATATATATGGAGAAAGTCATAATTCAAACTACCTGCACCCCTGTGTTCATTGCAGTGCTGTTTCCAATAGCCGAGACATGGAAGCAATCCAAATGTCCATGGACAGAGGAATGGATAAAGAAGATGTGATATGTATACATTTGGTTGCCCAAAAAGTTCATTTTAAAAACCCAAATGAACTTTTTGGCCAACCCAATACAATGGAATATTACTCTGCTATTAAAAAGAAATGAAATAATGCCATTTGCAGCAACATGGATAGAACTTAAGATTACCATACTAAGTGAAGTAAGTCAGACAAAACAAATATCATATGACATCACTTATATGTGGACTCTAAAAAGCTGATGCAAATGAACTTGTTTATAGAATTGACTCACAGACTTTAAAAACAAACTATGGTTACCACAGGGGAAATGGGGGAGGAATAAATTAGGAATATGGGATTAATATATATACACTACTATATATAAAGTAGATAATCAATGTGGACCTAATGTATAGCATAGGGAACTCTACTCAATATTCTGTAATACCTATGTGGGAAAAGAATCCGAAGAAGAATGGATATATGTGTAACTGAATCACTTTGCTGTACACCTGAAACTAACACATTGTAAATCAACTCTAATATAAAAATTAGATTTAAAAAAATGATCTCCCTTCACCTCTTAACTATGTCTTCTTCATGCTTTTTATCTTATCTTGGAGTCATTTTCTAAACATAGCTTTTTCCAATTAGACTCAAATTCTAAGACAAGGAGCCATGTATTAACCTCACCTCTGTCCTTGCCACCCCTTCTAAATCTCCTTTACTTTGCTCATAATAGAAACATCATTGATGAGTAACAGTATAGAATGTGGGCAAGAAATGCCATTAAAGGATTAGGATTTGGCTGCATGATTCTAGTGACACAAAATGACTTAGATAAATGAGAGAAATGAGTCCATGGTGAACCCCTGCCCCGCCACCTGCAGTTTGTAGGCAATCTACGTTCCTTATATCTTGGTCTGGCTTCATTGACTCAAGATCACTATTCCAGCCTCCATGCCTAGTTTTCAGGAGCCAGAAAGGAACAAAATTGAGGAAACTAGATCCCCTGTCCCTTTGAGGATATTTCCCAGAAATTGTATATACCATTTCTGCTTATATCCATCAGCCAGAACATCCCATGGCAATGCCTCCTGCAAGAGAGACTGGGAGATCTAGTTTTATGTAGATAGTGTATGCTCAGCTAAGAACTCATTACTGTCAGCCACTGCCCCGAGGCCCATGCAGCTCCAGCCCCTACAGTGTTACAGCCTCTGAGGCTGCACCTGTCCCTCTGAAAGGATGCCTATCCGTGGGTTTCAGGTAACTAGCATCTCTAACTTACCACCTGGGTGTCCCAGCTTAGCTAAGTGTTCCCTCCTGCTTTTAGGAAGAAAAGCCAAATGTGAAGCCAACCAGTTCCAGTGCACAAATGGCCGATGTATCACACTGCTGTGGAAATGTGATGGGGATGAAGACTGCACTGATGGCAGTGACGAGAAGAACTGTGGTGAGTAAAGAGCTGCACAGCCTCACCTGTCTCCTCACTGGGACTTGGGCATTTTACTGAAAAAGGATGACATTCTCTTCACTTCTACAAATGTGTCAAGATTCTGAATCCACTCCTAAGAATTGCTCTGAACCAGAGTCCAAAGATTCTATACTTTCTGGTCTAGGAGGAATACCACTGAGTGTGTGAGGTTATTGACCTGAGTACGGAATCGTGAAGATAAAGTGGGGTTCCTTTCAAATGAAAGGACCTGGTTGATCTTAGATGAGGCAAACTTTTGGTGTAGGAAGCTAGGGAAAGGGAGGGGAAGACCAGGAATAGAGACAGAAGATTGCTTAGAAAAGACTTTTTAAAAATTCTCAAATGGTTTTGACCCCCAAAAAGCAAGCCATGGACAGTACGAAATCCCTTGCAGTTTCAGAGATTAATTCCTGTCATGTTTAGTCAACTTCAACTAGCCCACCAGGCTCCTCTGTCCATGGGATTCTCCAGGCAAGAATACTGGAGTGGGTTGCCATTTCCTTCTCCATGGGATCTTCCCGACCCAGGGATCAAACCCGGGTCTCCTGCATTGCAGGCAGACACTTCTCTGAGCCACCAGGGAAGCCCATTTAGTTGCTAGGTGTAGTCAACTAGCCTATTTAGTCAACTTCAATTTGGATTCTACAAGCCATGTTCTATGAGTCCCAGTAACTCATAAGCCAGCCCAGATCAAAGATCAGATAAGGATTCTTTTACAATTCCTTTTCTCCAGAGATGCTAATTTTAAAGCACTAGACAGGATGGGAGGCATTCTCTTCCCAAAGAAAACAGGGATATGCCATTATACCGATCGATCAGCATTTATTAAAAGATTATTGTGAGAAATGACTGCTTTTGCAATTGGTGTGACCTCTTGTTAAGCCAGGACAGCTGTGAACTACATGTCATGATGACATTTAGGGACCTTGAATACAAGCTGAAGTTTGCTTTATGATCCCTTTGTTCCATGTCATTAAATTGCTGAAACAAGGTTGTTCATGAATGTCGGTGATAACGTTGTCTTTTACCTTTTAAAAGACGTTACATAAAGATATCTGCTGTACAAATTGAAAATACAGAAGAAAAATAGAGACTAAGTGTAGTTTTCATCAACTGCTATCTTGTTAGGCCCTTGCCTACTTCATGCATCATTACTAAAATTCTGTAGTATAAACATCCTGGCAGGCTGTCCTGTGCTTGAGCTCTCAGAGCAGTATCATGGATGCCTGCGTGCCAATATGTAAATTAGTAGCTCATTTGGAAGCAGAGTAAGTCCATTCTGCAATCTCAGGAAAGAAGCTTATCACCAGTCTCAGGACCAAGAATAGTTCTATGTGACATGTTTACATCTTTGCGTTCCAACACTAAGATCTTAATCTACTCTACAAGATATTGAGCTCCATGCTCTTTCTGTGTTACCTGGATAATATAATTCTTTCACTAGTTTTCTCACTAAAGGACCTCACTCTTGTCAACCGTGCTCTTGCTATAAGTAGCAATTCTTATTCTATGCTGAACTATGTATTTGGAAAAAACCCTTTTATGTTCTTAGAGAGTAATTACTATCTCCATGTTTGGAAGTTTTGAAGTCTTACTTTACCATCTGACTACCTCAGTAGAAACTAACCTGAGTCATTGTAGGGGTCATCACTGGCTTTTCCTAAAATAGTCTCCACATCAATCAGTTCTAGCTACATCACAGAAGACCTGGAAGAGATAAGGAGGTGGATGTACACACAATCTAGATCACACAAAATGGGAGAAAGGAAATATATTCTTGGCCATAATTTGTCTCTGCCTTCCAGGTATGAGAGTAGAGAAGGAAAGTGGGAGCTTTGCTCGGGAAGCTGTGAATGTTTATATGGAGATGTTCTGCCATGAAAGGCTACACAATTACTTAACACTTCTAAAGCTACTTCCTATTTTTCCTGTCCAACCTCTTGATGTTGAACTTGGTTACAACTTTATCAGGGCTTTTTCTTTCAAGCATGTCAACTAGCATATTTAGTCAACTTCAACTTGGATTCTACAAGCCATGTTCTGTGAGTCCCAGTAACTCATTCTTCTACAGGTGTTAGGCTGAACTGATAAATCAGTAACTCAGATACCCTCAGTATGGAACTAGCAGTTCTCTTTCCCCGTGACACATCTAAATTTCCATCCATCTCTCAAGGCCCAGTTCAAATAGCCCATCTTTCCCCTCCCAGTCTGTGTTCAGAATGGAGAGAGAGAAACCCTAGCAACCTACTGACCCCATGTGTCTCTTGTTCACTTTGTAATACAACCAAACTTCTCTACCCCTGTAACATCTTATACTTTGTAAATTCATGAGGTCTCTTTATAACCATTGCCTACTCTCTCTTTCACAACTTCTGAAGAGTATCACAGGGTGAATTACAATAACCGAGACCCTCTGGCATCTTTCTACAGGCTCAGGAGAAGATGGGCCTTGGATATCACTTAAACCATGAACACTGGGGTTTGAGCATTTCAGTGACTTTAGAAGCAGGTGTGAATCTGAAAATATGGCCTTTCTTGTTCCCTCGGCTACACAGTTTTAGGATATAAACAATCCTTTTCAGATCATCATAATTGATTATCCCATCTTGAGTTCTAGAAGTTGACTATAATCCTGTCTCTCCATTAACAATGCTCATTGCTCAGTTGTGTCCAGCTCTTTGCAACCCTATGGACTGTAGCCTGCCAAGCTCCTCTGTGTGTGGGATTTTCCAGGCAAGAATACTGAAGTGGGTTGCCATTGGCTTCTCCGGGGGATCTTCCTGACCCAGGGATTAAACCTGCATTTCCTGTGTCTCCTGCATTGGCAGGCGGATTCTTTACCACTGCACCACCTAGGAAGTCACCCCATTAACAATATCTGAGGCTAACCCAGAGCAGCCCTCTGGTTTTGTACACTCTGAATTGAGAGTTGTACCTGGCTTAAACCCCTGACTTGAAGTGGCCTCTTTCATGTTTTCAATAAATTGTTGACTTTTAGCCTATTTTCCATTCAGAATATTTGTTAATGAATGACTTAACTGGAAATTCAAGTAGAAAGTATAGGCACAGGGGCAAAGAAGAATATAACCTAAGAAGGATGCTCTTGGAATGCCCTATGTGGTTCCTTGTCAAGACTCTTACTGCCTGGGTACGGAGTTCCTCAAGGGTAGGATGACCATGCTGCCGGCTTTACTTAGCACAGTCCTGGAATGACGTTTGTCTTCCTGGTAAAAATAAGAGTACCCTCTTTCTACTGAGACTGTGTCAATTTGGACAAATTACACAGTCACCCTAATTAAGGAGAAAAGTCTGCCCTAGTAAGAATTAGTAGCAGAACTGATACCTTGTCTCAGGCTGTTTAACTCTAGTAGCCAGTTATGAGGACTGGCAGCTTCCATAGTAAGTTCAGTGACTTTTAGCTGGTTGATGTGAGCCCACCCTTCGGTTGCTAAATACAACTTCTCTTACATTCAGATTTGAGCTTCCTTTATTTCTTATCCAGTGGGTTCCTCTGCCCCAATAGACCTGTAGGGGTGACGGTATTTGGTACTGGAGCTTGGCCTTCTGTCTCTATGCTAAACCCATGTATTGTTACAAGGTGCCCCTAAAACAGTTATACTGTGAGCCAGTCGTAAGATGAAATGTTTGACTGTTAAACTTATGAAGCACTTAAATGACTTGGAAGAAATGCATTAAAAGAATGAACTTATTACTCAATCTCAATGTTATAAAATGAGCAAGAAGTTCATTGGAAGGGATCCCTTGACCTCAGTGTCCTCCAAGTCTCTCAAATGATCACCTTCCTCCTCTAGGGGAAAGGGAAGGTAAAAAAGATTTTTCTAAGGTCCTGCTGGATATTGGCAGTTAACTGCTAATTGACTTAGCTTTATTTTTAGAGTAAAGCATCTCAAATGCAGTTGTACCCCTAATGGGAATGTAGGGCTCTTGGGTGAGTGACTTCAACTTTAACCCTGCAAATCCACTTCTGTAGTGAAGAAGACGTGCGCCGAGTCTGACTTTGTATGCAACAATGGCCAGTGTGTTCCTAATCGATGGCAGTGTGACGGGGATCCTGACTGTGAAGATGGTTCTGATGAAAGCCCAGAACAGTGCCGTGAGTGTGATTCACTTTGGACTTGAACTTTCCCAAGCTGTTCCATGTCTCATAGCTCTAAGTATTGTATACTCTAAAACTTGCTTAGTTTTCCTTGCCCTTCTTTAAAGTTAGGCCAGTTGACTCCAAGGTCAGTCAGATCATTATCAGTCAATCTTGAATAATATTAAATAATGTTCTCCCTAATCTTAACAAGACTGACATTCTCTTGGGTAGCTTCACTATTGAACATTTAAGACTGAAGCCAGAAGATTTAAGAACTCCTTGACTAGGTGCATAGATTTCAAATGTTCGATGATAATGACGCTGAGCAGATGGTACTCTGGTCCTGGAAGCTAAGTCAAGATGTGAGGGTCCCCTGTCCACCAAGTATAAGCTTTTAGATGCAGAGTTTCTCATGTTATGAGAAAAAAATCTACTGCTGAAGGGGTAAGGTGACTAGAAACAGGATGATATTAGTGACTTTAAGAAACATGTAACCTAAAGGTATTTAAGTGGGGAGCTTACAGCTTGTTCTTATATAATAGAAACTTCATAGGTATGCAAATACACATGTGTCCTTAGGCTTGACATTCAGGAGAAAGTCTATGACATCATAGAGGAAGATGATGTGGGATAGATAAATTAGAATCATTTGCATATCCTGGTGAAGAAAGTTTTCATGTTCCTTCTAAGGCAGTAGAGGCCTGCTAAAGCACTAAAAGTGGAAGTCTAATATGAACAAAGTTTAGGTCTGGAATATAAGATTACAAAGGAAAATTAAGCAAAAAGGAAGAGACGTGTGTTAATTGCAGTTCTCCAGGCAAGAAGTAAGGTGAATAAGAGCACTGGCCAAAGGAGGTGAGTTAGCATAGGTGAAGATGGGTTCCACAAAGATCCAGCTCCAAGTTTTAGTGGGGGACGACCCTGTAAAGTCAAGAATTAGAGGTTGCCCCTACTTCACAAGATATCAATCTGAAGGAGGCCTGTGAAGAAATTCAGGCAAAAGAAGACTTCATAGGTATTAGACCATCTGGCTTTTAATGAAGTTGGCATTCGTTGCCAATATCTGGGTGTGTCACTTGGTACCCAGCAAATACATAATGGTCAAGGAGCAGGCCAGCCAAGGAACCCAACCATGCCAAATGAAACAAAAGCCAGGAGTGCACACGCCACAGAACCTTGACAGAGTAGCACGGTCAAGGCTCTAGGGTGGACTGCCAGGTAGTCTAGGCTGGCCTGGCTCCCCAGCCATGGAGCCGACGGAAGATCTGCCCAGGCTCCAGCTAGTCAGTCGAATTTCAGCTGTGTGCCCGGCCACTGAGTTACAGATGTCACCACTTCCAGGCAGCACAGGAGCAGCAGCTTTGTGCTGATGAGTTCGGAGGCTCTTTTGAGACTGTATGTCATCAACAGATATGAGAACATGCCGCATAAATGAAATCAGCTGTGGTGCCCGCTCCACTCAGTGTATCCCAGTGTCCTGGCGGTGTGATGGTGAAAATGATTGTGACAGTGGAGAAGATGAAGAAAACTGTGGTAAGAAGATCAGTGTTGAGTGGCTTAACCCAGAGACCCTCTTGCTCCAAGAAGGGTGGGCGTGAAGGTGCAGTTGACTTGACTTGCTTTCTAGTGACTTCACTACCTGCTCGACTCCTTGTCTTTCCTAACTGCCCTCAAACTCAGAGAAGTGTGTATGGTAACTGACCATTGCTTGCTTGGCTGGTTCTTCTAGGCAAATAGAAATAAGAAGGTAAGTCCTCCAAGGCACTTCCATGTAGAGATGGCTCAGTGAAGCAGCAATTGTGTGAAGTGTTGTCTTGGTTAGGACAGCAGCTCGTGGGCCTTCCTCACTTGGGCTCCATCAAACGAGGAGACTAAAGCCAGCAAACCCATCCCCAGGTTGAAACTGGATCTGCCTAGTGTCATAAATTACTTGAGTCTCACACAAGCATTCCTCAGCCCCCAAACTAGATTCTCTTTTAACCTTTCCAAAAGCTAAACTGGAACAGAAGGACAAATTAACGTCTTGCTGATGATACCCAAAGAAAACTCTAGCCAACTGATGGTACCTTTGTCTCCTATCACAGTTCCTACCTGTAAAAACTAACTCTGTTTCCTAGCCTTTCATGTTTCTGCTCTTGGAAAACGTGTAATAAAATGCTCCATGTTAAAGGTGAGGCCCTGGGAAAGTTTTTAGGTTGAACAGACATTGTGTTGAATGTTCTTTCAAGCGTCCACCTTTTTATAGGGCCTTTAAAACCATAGCTGCCGAGCCTGACAGGTACAGGCCTCCTGATGCAGTAAGTGTACAATGAGTTGAGGGCACTTGTGGTCGAAACACCAGTCTTGCGTGTAGAAGTCACATGCCAAGGTCATTACCATTGCACCTAGTCCAATGAGTTTTGGCACTGAATCCTAGAACTGAGCTTTATGTACTGGTAAGCCATGGAGCTGCCAAGTGTTTCCCTTTTTGATCTAGACTTTGCTTCCCAAGAGAGTCGTGGTCTCCACCCCAATTACCACCAAATTTTGACCTTTATTAATTTGGCAGGAATCTGAGTCAAAGTATGAACTGACTAGCTTATCATTATCTAGCACACCTGGCTGCTAGATTGCAGTTCTAGCCCCAAAAGTGACTTTCTAAAACTTGAAAATATTTATGACCTGTTACCCCTGATCCTGATTGGAAGGACCAAAAGAGAAGGGACCGTGTATGGTGGTATAATACATGGAGGCTTCTTTTTGGTGATGGTGTCACAATGCTTATTAGGAGTGAATGTTTGCTCATGTACCTGATGCCTGATCATCTCAGCTCAGGATGTGGCCTGGCCTGATGAGCAGTGTACCATTTAAAGAGAACTCATGTCCACCTTTCCCAATGAGGTATCTTGTGACAGTTTAAGTTATTAATTGCTGTCCCTTTAAGATGCTTCTCATCTCAAATGAATTTCTAGTCTTCATCTATTTTCTCATTCCTTCATTTCTGTTCCTCTTCAAATGTCCTTGCCTATTTTACATGTTAAGGCTGTTTTCCCGGTGTTCTGGGAAATATTGATATAATCCAACTTTCGCTTTTAAGTTAGGTGAAAAAGCTGGGGTTCATGATCCATGACCTGCATGTTAGATTTGGGGACAAGAGGCTTGAAAGGACAAGTCCTGATGAGTTTTCAATGGGACATCTTGTCTCTCAATAGGCAACGTAACATGTAGCTCTGATGAGTTCACCTGCTCCAGTGGCCGCTGCATCTCCAGGAACTTCATGTGCAATGGCCAGGATGACTGCAGCGATGGCAGCGACGAGCTGGACTGCGCCCCACCAACCTGTGGGCCCCACGAGTTCCAGTGCAGCACCTCCTCCTGCATCCCCATCAGCTGGGTGTGCGACGATGACGCAGACTGCTCGGACCAGTCGGATGAGTCCCTGGAGCAGTGCGGCCGCCAGCCAGTGATCCACACCAGGTGCCCGGCCAGCGAGATCCAATGTGGCTCTGGCGAGTGCATCCACAAGAAATGGCGATGCGATGGGGATCCCGACTGCAAGGACGGCAGCGATGAGGTCAACTGTCGTAAGTCACTTTCCTGTCAGTGTGGCATGCTCAGCTCTCACCCAGGTATCCACCAGGGACACTTCGGCTGACTTCACCCCATGCCATTCTCTCCCCCTGTAGCTTCCCGAACCTGCCGACCCGACCAGTTTGAGTGTGAGGACGGCAGCTGTATCCACGGCAGCAGGCAATGTAACGGCATCCGAGACTGCGTGGACGGTTCTGATGAAGTCAACTGCAAGAATGGTGGGTGTCCCCTGGTTGTGGGTTGTTAGTCCAATGGTTGCTCTGATCAGACCCACTGATGGAATCTCTCTTCCGTGTCTCGGTTTGTAGTCAATCAGTGCTTGGGTCCCGGGAAGTTCAAGTGCAGAAGTGGGGAATGCATTGATATCAGTAAAGTGTGCAACCAGAAGCAGGACTGCAGGGACTGGAGTGACGAGCCCCTGAAAGAATGCCGTAAGTAAAGGGGTTGCGTGAGGACAGAGTGGGACGGGTTAAGCAGACCCAGCAGAGCTAATGCGGTTTGGAGCCTGCCTAATGCCTGGGTAAACTACTTTAATGAATTTGGTTCAGTTGCTGGGCTTAAAAGTGAAATGTTATGACTTAAAAGTGCTGACAAAGTAGTTCATAGTTTCACCCCCTTAATGATAACCAATCAGCAATAGAGAACCTTGACTAAATACTGCTTAACCAACTGTTAACTTGCCAAGAGATTGGGTTTACTATTTCCCCAATACAGACTGAGATGTGTATCTGCAAGGCCCATTATTAGATCTTGAAAAATCATGGGTTTGACTAGACTATCTAGACAAGTTATCACGAATAGCCTGGATTTTAGATGTTAATAGATCAAATATCAATTTGAGTATTGAGTAACTCTACTATCTTTTTATTTCAGATGTAAATGAATGCTTGGTTAATAATGGTGGATGCTCCCATATCTGCAAAGACCTAGTTATAGGCTATGAATGTGACTGTGCAGCTGGGTTTGAACTCATAGATAGGAAAACCTGTGGAGGTGAGTTGAAGAACAGAGCCTGAGAACAGAGGGTGATGGGAAAGGTCAGAAGATCTCTGTAGATCATCTAGGAAAAGCAAGACTAATTCTAATTTCCCTCCTAGATATTGATGAATGCCAAAATCCGGGAATCTGCAGTCAAATTTGTATCAACCTAAAAGGCGGTTACAAGTGTGAATGTAGTCGTGGCTATCAAATGGATCTTGCCACGGGCGTGTGCAAGGCAGTAGGTAAATGGACTTGGACTAGTGTTGCTCTAGTACCTTTATGAGCAAGTGCTCATGAAAGGTACAGCCAGTAACTACAACAGTCAAATGAAATATGAAAATAAAATAGTACTTGAGAGCAATGCTAGTAAATTCACAGTGCAATTGCAGATGTTAGATAGCAAATCATTGCCCCAGATGCCTGCCTTGGTCAATTCCTTTTACATATGTATCATGAATACCTGCTTATTCTCTGCTTCCAAAACTTGAGTGCAATTCAAATAAGTAACATGCATCAGCTGCCTATTTTGTTGAATGCTGTGACCCGAGGATGGCCTTCTTAAACAGTAGGAAGTGCTCGCAGGCCCAGGGGGCACGGACTTCGGCACGAGTACTCCTGGAGTGTTCAGCAGTGCCCTCACTTTTTAAGTGCTCCTCTATTGGGAGGAAGTAACTTGGAAGGACCTTGTCTTCTTTCAGCAAAGCTAAATTAACCTGACTCCTGTCTTGCAGGCAAAGAGCCAAGTTTGATCTTCACCAATAGACGAGACATCAGGAAGATTGGCTTGGAGAGGAAAGAATATATCCAACTAGTTGAACAGCTGAGAAACACTGTGGCTCTCGATGCTGACATCGCTGCTCAGAAACTGTTCTGGGCTGATCTAAGCCAAAAGGCCATCTTCAGGTAACTTACAGTTCCATTCTTGGTGTCCTGGTCTAAGTCATTGCCACTGGCCTTTTGAAGGTTTGGAGGAATTTCCCTCATCTCTAGTTCCAGTCTAGCATTGAATGTCAGGAATGTTAAATCTAAGGGGCTTCCCAGGTGGCGCTAGTGGTAAAGAACCCACCTGCCAATGCAGGCGACTTGAGATGCGGGTTCAGTTCCTAAGTAGGGAAGATCCCCTGGAGGAGGGCATGGCAACCCACTCCAGTATTCTTGCCTGGAGAATCCCATGGACAGAGGAACCTGGCAGGCTACAGTCCATAGGGTCACAAAGAGTCAGACACAACTGGAGCAACTTAGCATACATACACATTAAATCTAAACACTGATTCTTTAATTATTAAATTACTATCAGTTCCTCATTTGAAACTAACAATCACCTGTAAAATAAAAGATGGCTACAATTATAAGATTATAACAGGTAACATCTTAATTTCTCTGATGTTCTCCCTTTTTTTTTTATTTCCAGTTAGTTGAGTTAGTTCATAGTTGCTACAACTAGAATGGTAGTGGTAGCTTTTTCTTGTTGGGAACTGTAGAAACTCAGATGATAGTTACTGAAGCAGATAGCTTCACTTAAGAGTATGGTGTTCTTGCAAGTAGAATGCAGACCAACAACAAGATCACTTACAGTGTTAGTAATTTGGAATCAGTAAGCAGCGTGGTTACATAATTTGAGTGTTGAACTATGGGGTTACTAGAGTTCATTCTGAACAAAGTAGCTGACCATTTTGTGAGCAGAAAGTCCGTTCTCCAGGCTCCGATGGTGTCAAACTCTTAAATTTCTTGTGACCTATTCTGTTTCAGTGCCTCAATTGATGACAAAGTTGGTAGACATGTTAAAATGATCGACAATGTCTATAATCCTGCAGCCATTGCTGTTGATTGGGTGTACAAGACCATCTACTGGACTGATGCGGCTTCTAAGACTATTTCAGTAGCTACCCTAGACGGAACCAAGAGGAAGTTCCTGTTTAACTCTGACTTGCGAGAGCCTGCCTCCATAGCTGTGGACCCGTTGTCTGGGTTTGTATTCTGTGTTTTTCATCACATAGACTTTCAGATGCTATCTGTGTAGGTCAGGAGCTTCCCTTGCGCCTAAAATAGTACTGAAATCCCAAGATTTAACAGCTCCCTACAACAAAGAATGATCTAGTACAAGATGTCAGTGGTGCCATAGTTGAGCAAGCCGGGAATGGACTCATCTATATGACAGGCCCTCCCTGAGCAGGTGACTGCTAGTTTACATGAATGAAACAATTCTGATTTGAGATACATCGAAAGCTGTATCTAAACTCTTATGCCCACCCAGCTTCTGTGCAAGTGATTTTTTACACTGAAGTATAGTTGATTTACAATGTGTTAATTTCTGCTTTTTAGCAAAGTGATTCAGCTATATGTGTATGTGTGTGTGTGTGTGTGTGTGTGTATATAGGGCTTCCCTCGTGGCTCAGACGGTAAAGAATCTGCCTGCAACATAGGAGACCTGGGTTCAATCCCTGGGTTGAGAAGATCTCCTAAAGAAAGTAATGGCAACCCACTCCAGTATTCTTGCCTGGAAATATATATATATCTGGAGATACATAAATATACACACACACACACATATATATATATACACATTCTTTTTCATATTCTTTTCCCTTATGGTTTATCACAAGATATTAAATATAGTTCCCTGTGCTGTACAGTGGGACCTTGTTGTTTATCCAGTCTATATATAATAGTTTGTATCTGCTAATCCCAAACTCCCAATGCACCCCTCCCTTCTCCCCCATGTCCCTCTTGGCAACCATAAGTCTGTCTCCATGTCTGTGAGTCTGTTTCTGCTTCATAGATAGGCTCATTTCTAAATGCAAGTGATTTAATTTTTGTCTGAACACTTTTATCAGGTTAGCTCTGAATGATCCAACCTAAGTCACATGAGATGTGAGGATTTTGGTAACCACGTTATCTCTAGGCTTTCATCTAAGTGTGCAAGTTGTCTGAAATCCAATGAAAATAAATAAACCTCTCTAGAAACATTTCACTGAGGACTTCCTCCAAATTGCCCTTAAATAAAACAAGAAAGCAGCTATTAGCAATTTGACCAAGGCTGTAGTAATCACAATTGACTCCCATGAAGCCTCACTGTGTTCTCACAGCCCAGCCCTGGGTGTCTGTAAAACTTACCAGATACTCGCTTTTTACTCTCTTGAAAACATTGGCCTTTCATAAAGAAAATATATAACCTGTGACTTCGGGCTGAAGTTTAATATCAGGCTTATATAGTTTAATATAGTTAACAATGAGCTTGTCGATCCAGAGTGTTAACTTTTGTTTACCCAGAACATAACTTTGACCCTTAAGTGGTACAATTTATACTCTAGAGTTTCCCATTTACTCTTTGAACATGTATGTCTCAAGCTACAACTTTATTCCTTCTAAACCACTGAAGCTGATTTCTAATTTAATTCTTCCCAGCTTTGTTTACTGGTCAGACTGGGGTGAACCAGCTAAAATTGAAAAAGCAGGAATGAATGGGTTTGACAGACGGGCGCTGGTGACAGCGGACATCCAGTGGCCTAATGGAATTACACTTGGTATGTGCTTTCTTCCCTCCTCAACCACGGTTCAACTGTCTGCAGAGTTTTACTAATCTCTAAGTGAATGCTGGACTATAGCAGACAACTCTAAGATTCCTTCTTAAGCAAGGATTTGTGATGAGAAGAACCAAACAGTACAAGTGGAACGGTGGACTTAACAAATCACTTGCTCCATAATTACTAGCTTTTCTATCCATCCGGGGCTAATCTGTGACATGAATTAGGTGAACTCTCATCATAAACACTCCTGACCTAGGTGCCTTACATTGCCTGAATTTCAGGGCACTTCTGGCTCCTAAGGGGAGAACAACAAAATGCTGGCCTCTTTTAATACGTCTTTGATGTCACTAACACTTGAGTCAGTTACTTTGACAATCTCAGGTACCCCTTGAGTCCCCCCAGATGTATGTGGGTGCAGATTCTGCATGCTGCTGCACAAGATTTGGGGGACCCTGTTAAGAACCCCTGCTAGAGGAGGAACAGTGAAAGCAGAGTACTGAATTCCTTAGATATTTTAAATGGAAGCAGACCAGTTCTGACTTCTGACCATTCTTTTCCTACCAGACCTTATAAAGGGCCGCCTCTATTGGCTGGATTCCAAATTGCACATGTTATCCAGTGTGGACTTGAACGGCCAAGATCGCAGGATAGTCCTGAAGTCTCTGGAATTCCTAGCTCATCCCCTGGCACTCACAATATTTGAGGTAAGATGTGTGTCTCACATTTAAGCATATACCTCTGAGATACTGTAGCAGCTTGGAGAGAAAGAATAGGGGAAGGAGGGAAGGATGGAGGGGCATGACTTGAGAAACCTAAACCCAAACCTGGGCCATCACCTAAAACCTGGGCCAGTTGACACACTGATTCCTCATAGCATTTTAAGAACCTGAACTTGCTTCTCTTAGAGTTTTACATCTGACATCCCAACCCAGCCTTAAATAAATTTGATCCATTAAATTGGCAGTAAATAATAATGACCTTAGAGACTGACTCATGTTGATCCTACATGTACATACTAATTTGGGGGTTCTGTTTTAGGATCGTGTCTACTGGATAGATGGGGAAAATGAAGCAGTCTATGGTGCCAATAAATTCACTGGCTCGGAGCTGGCCACTCTAGTTAACAACCTTAATGATGCCCAGGACATCATTGTCTATCACGAACTTGTACAACCATCAGGTATCGTGGGGAAGCAGAGCCCCTCTGGCTACTTTCAGGGCAGCAGCCTGACACAGTGCCCTCTGGGTATCAGCAGCTCCCTAGCAACTCAGCTTGCTCCACGATGGAAATTTCCCCCCACTGGACCCTCCCTCCAACCCTTCAGACCTGGTGCTCAGTATAGTCTGACTTACAGGTCAAAGAGCTTCAGAACTTCAGCTTTTAGCTTCCCTCCCAACTGTCAGCCTCCTGACTTTTATATCAATCCCTTCCATCCCCCTTGGCATTCATTCCTTCTTGCTACAACTATTGCACTAAGCCTGCAAAGTAGCTTTTATGCCATCACCTTTCCCTCTCTCTCCACCATGACATGTCTTGTATGGAACTATATAGATGCTCAAACACATCTGGGCATGTGGTCTCCTGCTCAGAATACACGACTGGTTCTATCTAAATGAAACCTCTAAGCCTCCCTGTAGCTGGGTTCCTCCCATTCTGTGGGAGTGAGACAAAGCCAGAAGAGCATGCTTCTCTCCTTCCTCTGAGCCTTGGCTGTAAGCTTTGGACCGATAGTGAAGCCTCTGCTCACTCACCTCCTTTGCCCACCTCCTGCCTCCATACATCTGTGTACAGCATAACTCTTTTCCTACTTCCAAGAAGTTGTCTGGCTCTGTGTGTCCTTAGAGCATGCTGCCTGTACTCCTACTATTTATCCTTCATGAGTATTGGCTTAACTTTAGGGGTTGACAGAGCAATCCTTAGAGACAAGGACTCATGTCTTCAGCATCTAGAACCAAGCTTTATGTATAGCAGGCGCTGGAAGACCCATTTTGAAAAGACTTTTCTTTCTGAATAGGTAAAAACTGGTGTGAAGAAGATGTGGAGAATGGAGGATGTGAATACCTCTGCCTGCCAGCCCCACAGATTAATGACCACTCTCCAAAATACACCTGTTCCTGTCCCAATGGATACAATCTAGAGGACAATGGCCGAGAGTGTCACAGTAAGGCTTTTTTCCTTTTCAACCATAAGCAGGACCTACAACAGGCAATAGGATAAAACACTAGCTATAAAAATTAGCCTGGATTTTAAGAATTCTGTTTTAACTCACTCTTAGAATAAATTAGAGAACGTATCTGCTACCAACTCTACCAAGAGTTCGTGTCATTCCTTGAGGACTGACTTCTAACTCACATAAGATGAGTTTATAGGTGACTATACTGATTTGTACCAATTAGTCCCATAACAGCACTGACCCAGCCAACTTGCAGATTCTTAAAGTCTTAACATTGTCTTTCAAAGAAAGGGTCTGAAATGAGGCTTAAAGAATGCCAGGGTTCCAGGAAAACTTCTCGCCCCAGTGGGTGACATTATCTTAAACTCATACTTAAATGAAACTTGCATCTTGGTCTCCTGTTCTTAGCTTTTGACTAAGTGGCAAATTAAAACTTACATGTTGTGAATTAGGATCTCATAACGTGAGGTTTTTATTAGCATGATACTGAGTCCCTGCAGGGTCAAGTTCCGTTTACTGAGAAAGCAATTACAAAACAATTTGACAGTGAGACTAGTATGCCTGGTAATATGGTTTTGAGAGCATTTCTTGCAACTCCCAGGAGCCTGGGACTTTGCCTAGAGAGGTCTTTAAGTGTGGCTGTGTATCTTTTTGAATTGTCAAATTCCCAGTGCTTACAGTTCTGCCCAAAGACTTGTGTATCTGGGTTTTTCTGAGGTTTCCCTTAGTTTTGACACATCCACCATGCAGCTGGGTTCAGCAGTGGTTTGTCAACTTCCCCGTGTTAAAATAACCCACCGCATGGCTTGTCTGGACTAAAGAGCTAGCCACTCTGGAACCTTGGCATTAACCAGGTTCTTGGTTTTATAATTTAGGTACTGCAACTACTGTGAATTACAATGAGACAAAAGATACCAACACAGCAGAAATTTCTCCAACTAGTGGACTAGTTCTTGGAGGTATTGGGTTCAGTACTGCAAATGGTTAATCTCAACTAACAGCCACACTCTTTGTACCTGTCCCTTACATCATTAATGCAGCCTTTAACTCCTCGTTCTACCCCTAATTGGTAACCTGTATTTAAATTCCAAAGACTTAGAACCTGCAGCTCTTAGCCTGACCTGACTTAGTAAGACATCTGTGAGAGAGCTGTTCATGAAATGGCTATTATAACGTGAGACTCAGAAGTACTTCTAGACCAGTTGTTCTTGGTAAACAGTTGGAGTAGAGACTGAGCAGCAGTGGTGGATGCAAGAGGGCATGAGGCTCTCTACCAGGTGGGTGAATTTCTAAGTCTGAATTCAGATCCTTCTAAACTGATTCCCTTTATTCCCTTGTAGGGATCAATGTGACCACAGCAGTGTCGGAGGTCAGTGTTCCCCCTAAAGGGACTTCTGCTGCCTGGGCCATCCTTCCCCTCTGTAAGTACATTCCCCACACATCTGGATCCAAGGAACTTCATAGATACTGGATGGCTGTTTCTAGTTTGTCTAGAGATGCCCTTCCTGTAGCTCCTTGTACTGTCACAGCACTCCGGACACTGAATCACCCTTGGCCCCCCCCCAAGCTGGCATGCTCATTTAAGAGTCCATAACCTTCTCTACAGTGGTGTCCTTAGCATGGCAACTGGCAGGCACGAATGTTCAGTTGTTAAGTGCTCACTGCTTTCTACTTCAGAATTGTTTGTCTGGCTTTATCCCCTTTCATAATAAGTCCGTCCCAGTGAAGAGCACTTTTCTGTTCCCCTTCGAAATATGTATAATACTTCATACAGAGGAGATACATGAGTTCTTAAATGATTTGAGGAGTTATAGAAGGTACATTAAAAATAGTTAAGCCTTTTCAAGCCCAGGAAGAAGAACCTCTAACGCTATTCTAGGGCATGTGAAGTGTGAGGCACTGTGCTACAGTGGTCTCTTTATCCTAAATTATGGGATTCCAAGCTTAGCTAACTCACCAGGAGGACCATCTGAAGAACTTTCCAGAAGCTTCTGAAATTTGAACTTGATCAGCCTGGTGAGGAGCCAAGGACTCCACAACTGCCCAGACGGAGGTGTCTAGCTATGCATCAGTGTCTATAAAACAACACAACCTCTGGTCTGAACTTGTTTTAAGCTCCTACCCCATTTATATTCTAATTTCTAGTCATCCCAGCTTCTTAAAACATGAAGATTTTATTAGTTAACAATCATGGATTCTTGAGCATCCTCCTTTTTTGTATGTTTTGAGACTAGACCTTGATTAGTCACCTTCTAATTTTTTTCAGTGCTCTTAGCAATGGCAGCAGTAGGTGGCTACTTGATGTGGCGGAATTGGCAACATAAGAACATGAAAAGCATGAACTTTGACAATCCTGTGTACTTGAAGACCACTGAAGAGGACCTATCAATAGACATTGGTAGACACAGTGCTTCTGTTGGACACACGTACCCAGCAGTAAGTCAGCTCTGTGTCTTTATGTACATGACTTGCAGTGAGACCACGACACAAGCTACGATTTCCTGGACTGGAAACAGCCATTAGAACCATGGAGTCACCAAATATTGGGTTGGTCAAAAAGTTTATTTGGGTTTTTCATAAGCTATTATCAAAAAACTCAAACAAACTTTTTGGTCAAGCCGGTACTTCATCTACTCCCTGAAGATTAGACAGTCTAGCCTGTTAGAATTTAAGTCATTGACAACTGTCTGCCCTGAACAGAATGACAAGTCAACTTAAGGACATCATTGTACAATTTAAGATATTTTGGGTTATGGAAGCTACATGTAAATATTAACATGAACCAAAGATCTCCTTTTTGAACTTAAAGCAGGTGCCTATAGGGTGGGTGACTTAAAGTCAGTGTATTGAGCAAGGTTCATTTAGCCAAAACGACCAAATGCTTGAAAATCACCTATCCCACTTCATAGAGCTAGCCTTACTTTCAACACTGGAGTCAGTCACTTGATCTTCAGTTGAAACCAACATGGAGTGTTTAGCCTTCACTTTTGGAACAGTCTGAACAAAACAAGTGCAGAGCTCTGGTGAAGCAAGAGTGGTGGTCAGTTCATGGCACATGCGTGTCTTTTCACATTTTTATCCACAATCTAAGATCATTCAGGAGAATAGGCAGAATCAGTCACACTATTTTCTCTCTCTACCCAGTAAATATAGTTGAATTCAAGTTAAAATGCATTAGCGATGCAACTCAGTACAGTTTGGGGTCTGGCTTCCCTTCTGGGCACCTTTGGTCTCTGAATGAACAACTCAAAAACAAGGTTTGCTTTAGAAAATGAAGTTGCTACCAACAAAGGAATCACCAAACTCACTCCATGCTTTTTCTGTTCCACAGATATCAGTTGTAAGCACAGACGATGATCTAGCCTGACTTCTGAGACAAGTCGCGACCTTTGAGGTCTGAACCAGTGAAACCCCCACTTTGGAATGGTAACCAAGCCAGCAGCTGAAGCCTCTTTCTTCCTCCCATCTGGAAGAACATCAAGATATCTTTGCGTGGATCAAGCTTGTATACTTAATCATTTTTATATTACTTTTGTAAATATTCCCATCCACATTCTCCTTCAGTTTTGGATGTGGTTACCAAAAGTATCTGTAACCCTTGAATCTCTAAACAGTATTGCCACCTCTGGCCAAATATGCACTTTCCCTCGAAAGCCATATTCCAGCAACGAAACTTGTGCTATAGTGTATACCACATGTACATACATTGTATAGGCCATCTGTAAATATCCCAGAGAACAATCACTATTCTTAAGCACTTTGAAAATATTTCTATGTAAATTATTGTAAACTTTTTCAATGGTTGGGACAATGGCAATAGGATAAAACGGGTTACTAAGGTGAAATTGCCAAAAAAAAAAAAATTTGTAAACTAATTTTGTACGTATGAATGAAATCTTTGACCTCAATGGAGGTTTGCAAAGACTAAGTGTTCAAACTACTGTACATTTTTTTTCCAAGTGCTAAAAAAAAAAATTAAACCAAGCAGCTTAACCATGGTTTGTGCCTATTCCTCTAGGATGAATTTCTATAAACAGCCTGAGTAGTATCAGGTGTTCTAACTAAATATATGAGCTCTAGATCTTGATGTTGTATATTGAAGCCTATAATATGGCTTGTTTCTCTTACAACTAAGTACTAAAAGAATGAGGTACCCCTTAATACTTGCCTCCCCAAATACTTCTTGTTTGGTAAAAGAAGCTAGTTTAGCCGGTACCTAGAACCCTTTGAGGAAATTTCCTACTCCAATTAGTTTCCTGATCCAGTAACATATGGTAAAGATTTCTATCAATTTTTTCTGTACTTGTCTCAGATTTCCTAAAATTATGTGTCATTCAAAGAAAAGTGCCTTCCAGTGCATGGGTAAGAACTTTCTTCTTTTACACATCTACACCATCGGCCCTGAAGAACAGCTAGGGAGGTAACAGGCAGTGCCATTCTTGAACAGTCTAAAGCAGTGGTTCTCAGTGGGGTTAAGGTCAGCATCTGCATCATCTAGGAACTTGTTAAACACGCACATTCTTAGGCCCTACTCTGGACCTGCTCAATCAAAAGCTCTGAGAGCAAGGTCCAGGAATATGTGTTTTCAGAAGCCCTTCAGGTGATTCTGATGTAAACTAATATTTGAAAACCACTATTTTAAAGTGACTTCATGGAGAATCTATAAGGTGATCTCATCTGTCAGGCTTGCTGGCATAGAATGAATTCCTTCTATGGACGATTTTCAAAACGTTTAATATGAAGAGTAGAAAAGGACACTGGGTAGAAGAAAAAGTAGCAGACAACTTGTGTAAGATTTGCATCAGATGGGCCATTGCTTTCTCTTAAACCTCAGGAAGCCAACAAGCAAGGGAAGAAACAAAGCTTTAACCCTGGGAAGATGCTCCAAGTCCAAAGCAAGGCAACGGTCCACTGCAGAAGGAGCTGCAATCTTTGCAGATTGATCAGTGCAGTAGCCAAAGGATGAAGAGAAGATATTTTTGAATAGCTGAATGGATCAGTGGATGAGGCAGAGTCCATTTGCATATGGAATGTAAATAAGACAGTTGTCCTTTGGCTTGTGGCTTAGGTGAAGAGATCAATAATCCTAGATGAGAAGGTGCGTCTGTCATCTTGTTTAATAGATGCCCTCTTGTGAGTCCAGTCAAATGGATGAGAGTGAATTCTGGTGTGGACCTTTTTTGTGGGGGTATGGAGGTCAAGCATACAGAGGATAAGGATGAAGTTGTAAAGGTAGTAGTCTCTGCCTGCCACCTGTTGCTTCATCTGCAAATAGTCATGACACTAAACAGCATGTGCCCTGCTCCTGTGGGGTGTCTGGAGCGTCTGTTCTATAAGTAGATGAGCATTCATCTATGTAAACTCTAAAGGCCACTTGGTTGACTGGGACTTTGACCTTGTTCTTGTATAAAACCCATTGATAGGTTTATTCATTTAGAGCAAAACAGAATTCCTTCCTTGGAAGCTTAAAGACACCAGTGTTTCCCCCCGTTACAAGGATTATACAGTATTAGTCCACTAGAAAGCCCAAAGCCATAGATTTTAAGAATAAACCCAAGCAGATCCTCCATCATCACCAGGATTCCAGTCCCTGGTAGGACTTCCAGGTTTTAGGTCCCAATTTCCAACCTTCAAACAGTCTATAGCATCTCATTCTTTCACCTTGGTCTCTACAGAAGTAACCAAGGACAGAAACTCTACCTTAAGAGGTACAAACTCACTTGAAGAAATGTGGTAACTAGATATTTCTATGGAAATTAGAACAGTTACATGGCTAATCAATTCAGCATGAAGTAATAGTTCATGGAAGACTAGAGCCTTGTGCATCAGGAGCCACACAAGAACTTTAAGACTCCAATGTAAAACCTATTGGCATGAGTTTGCTATGTCTCTAGAGTTTAATATGGGAAATGAGAATTAATTAAGAGGCAAAGTATGAAGCTTAGCAGACACTAAAGAAGGATGTTTGAAGTTAAATGAGCCTGTCATGCAAGTCACAGAAAGGAAACCCTCTAGAGACTTCAACTGCTACGAAGACCGATGATAAACAGATCTGTGGCCTCTGGTAAAGAAATTCAGTCAAGGTTTTGAGTCCAAATTTTTAAATGGCCTTTGCAAGCTATCTATTTGGTAAAAAATATTCCTAGTTGTTCAATCAGCTCTTAAAACATTCTTATAGCTATTTTAAAGCCTTGGTATCATTTCCAAGCCTCTGGTGTTCTATTCTTGATGAACACAAGGCAAAAACCTGGAGACTTCAACTTTGACACTTGCTTCTGTTTCTTATATCTTTGAAAATCTGATAACCCTCCTCAAAAAATGAGAAGACAGGCTTTAAATAGCAAAGATATAGGGCACTGGAAGAACTGACTCTTCAGTTAACACTTAGAAACAGAAGACCTCAATTGAAGACTACCTTTTAACTACCCTCAAGCCCAAGCAGAAGATTCTGAGGAGGGTATGCGCCTGTGTCATGCTGTCTAACTGGAGTAATTTCCTAGAATTCTTACCCTGGGAAGCAGTTTATTATTTTGAACCCAATAGAAGTTGGAATTCTTGGTTTTAATGGTGGGGAAGCTCTTAAAACACATCTACACTTTTGCTGTAACAACTTACATCCAAGAATGAGGAATACAACCTGTTAGTCTTTATCACTCATTTGGGGCCCTCAGCTTCAATGGACCTAAATTGTGGAAGTTCTGGAAAACATAAAAATTGATCTTCACAACAACCTGAATAGGTAAGTATTATCTCCAATTTGTAGATACGAAAACTGAGGCGGCTAATAACGGGTGATTCCAAACCCTGTGTGCTTACTGGCACTCCTCTCAGACAAAGAGGCAGTGCTGTGTGAAGGTTAAGTTGAATGTCACATTGTGTGTTTGCTGAGTTTCCTTTACTAATGACCTTGGATGCTTCCGCAGTTTCTCAGACACCCATAGTAACTGGCTTCCAATATGGCAGCACCAGGAGGGTATAACAATAGCACCTCCATGTCAGGTTGGCACAGGATAAATGTTTGTTCGGTGCCAGGCCTACAAGATGCTAAAAGTTCCAGAATTATTTTCCTTGCCCATGGGAAGTAGAGTATATCACTGGATTATAAGGTGAAAGATAAAGAGTCCCCAAAGGAATATATAAACATGCAACATCATTCCTGTGTGTGAAGACATGGGGGAAAACAAACTATAACACAACATATCTTAAATATTAAGGTTCTCATAAGGAGATACCTGCCCAAGAAGACAGAAAGAACTGTGACTTGAGTCTATGGATAGATGATGCAATACCTAACCCTGGGTCTCAGGTATTCTGGAATCTACCCATGAGACCTGGGCATTGCTCACATTTCACACAAGCACAGAGGGGAAAGAACTCTTCGAATGAAATGACTGGCTTTGACAAAACTCTCTTGTTTTTTAAAAATGTCACTTGATACCAAAATACGACTTAAGAGTATGTAAGGCCTCAGAAGTCCAGAGCGTACAACCAGTTATCATGCTCAGGATCTTCAGAATTCTAGAGGCACATGTTGGAACACATCCCATCCTGCTGACCTGTAGATAAATATTTCTTTTATTAATAAACTGTACATGTAACTTAAATTAAGTTTATTTTTGAGAGAATTGTTGTGTCATTGTTTCTTAGTCACAAAGTCATATCCAAGTCTTTGTGAACCCCTGGACTATAGCCCACCAGGCTCCTCTGTCCATGAGATTTCCCAGGCTGGAATACTGGATTGGGTTGCTATTTCCTTCTCCAAGGGATCATCCTGGGTCAGGGATGGAGCCCACGTCTCCTGCATTGGCAGGTGGATTCTTTCCCACTGAGCCACCAGGGAAGCCCAAATTGTTATGAGCCTTTCCTTTTTCTAAAGAACTTTTCCAAAAGTTTTTACCCAAATCTTTCTCCTTTCCTCAACTGAAGATGGCTCAGTCACCCCTTTCTGGGAACCAGATCTGGATACATCAAGTTGAAAGAATAAGAGATGCCCCATTTCTGCCATTTTTAGAGGTCAGTTTAGTGTCTCCCCACAGGCAGCCAATATTTCACCCTCTCAAACCCGCCTCTCCACCTCTCATGAGAGAAATGAAAATCAAAGCCACTATTACCAAGGAATGTTGGGCCAGAGCTTCATCCCTGAGGGTGACAGAGAACAGGCCCTGAAGGGAGGAAGCCCCAGGGTGACAGGACAAGGCAGGCCTTGACAAGCAAGAAAAATCATTTTGATACTTTCTGTTCATCAGCTCTTAAGAAGTCTGTATTGAAACTCATTTATGATAAGGCTAAGTTTTTTGTGAGCCTTAGAGATAGATAATCCATCTGAAACTTTCTAAGCAATGTCTCCTAAATGTTTGGGTGCTAAACCTTGAAACTGGCTCAGGGAGTAGTGAGAAGAAAATAAGGAAATTGAGGGAAAAAGAAACTATTAAAAAAAAAAAAAAGTCTCTAAGAGACTTCCCTGGTGCAGGGAATGTAATGCAGGAGCGTGATCTCTGGTTAGGGAACTAAGATCCCACATGCTGTAAGTGAAGTGAAGTTGTGCAGCCGTGTCTGACTCTCTATGACTCCATGGACTGTAGCCTACCAGGCTCCTCCATCCATGAAATTTTCTAGGCAAGAGTACTGGAGTGCGTTGCCATTTCCTTCTCCAGGGTATCTTCCCGACCCATGGATTGAACCAGGATCCTGCATTGCAGGCAAACGCTTTACCATCTGAGCCACCAGGGAAGCCCCACATGCTGTGCAGTACAGCCCCCCCCCAAAAATCTTTAAAAGCTCAACAAAGAGTCCTTAATGAACTTAAGATTCACTTAATGAATGAAGTGTTGAGTGAATACCAGCTTTGCAGTGAGAGAAATGTAAATTTGGGTGTTTCCTACTCCACTAGACTAGCTACAGTCATGGGTAAGCTGCTTATCACCCAAACTTTTGTCCTTCTCTTAAAACCCTAACCTCTACTTGCATAGAGTCTTCCTAAGGCAAAAAGGCAATGTTTATAAAATGCTGTACTCAAATAACAGCTGCTATTTCCTTTCCAGTGCCAAAAAATTGTAATTTATTTCCCCCCAAAATATCATAATTCATTTTTTTAAAAAGTAAAGTTAACATTCTTCACTTGTGTCTGTTTGTAGATCTGATTTTGGTCTGCACTCATACTAATCCTATATGCAAGTGTTCCCTCTGAGGTCTCCCCTTGAAATTCTAGCCTTTGGAGATCTTTTTCATTCCAAGAAATCAAGATTAATGGTGCTGTACCTATGAGCTCTGCAGAAACCCTCATATGTGTGACCTTCTGCTGATTAAAGAGCCAAAATGACTAATTCAAGTTCACTGGTTATACACAGAAGTCTGTTTAACCAGTGGGGGAAGAAGATATTAAACTTTGCACCACTCCAGAAGGTGAGATTAGCTTGATCTTTGGATTTATCATGCTAAGCTAATGTGATGTGCCGGTAATCTGAGAAATGTGGAAGGACACTAAATTGCAGGTTTGAATACTTAATTAATGCTCTAGGCTCTTATTTAGAGGTATTTCTTGCCTTCTGGTTGATTGAGGGCAGAGTATGGTTTAAACCCATTGTCGTTTATGTTTTCTTAAATTCACCCATTTACAAGTGAAAGTTAGGCTGAGAATAATTCTTTAAAACTAAAAGCAAATTTGCCTTTTTACCTGACCCCAAACAATGAGTACTGTAATTTCCCAAAAAGGGCTTATAAATGCTGTAGGATGGTTTTAGATAATTAGATAAGAACAGACATTCCTTCACTGGCTTCAGGGGACCTACAGTGACAGTTTCGGAAAGGTTCTAGAGCTTTATAATTGGCATATCCTAAATTGATCATGAGAGATTGCAGCCACAAAAGTAAAAGACATTTGATCCTTGGAAGAAAAGCTATGACAAACCTAGACAGCATATAAAAAAGGAGAGCCATCATTTGGCCAACAAAGCTCTGTTTAGTCAAAGCTATTGTTTTTCCAGTAGTCATGTACGGATTGTGAGAGCTGGACCAGAGAGAAGGCTGAGCACCAAAGAACTGATACTTTCAAACTGTGGTGCTATAGAAGACTCTTGAGAGTTCCTTGGACACCAAGATCAAACCAGTCATTCTTAAAGAAAATCAACCCTGAATTTTCATTAGAAGGACTGATGCTGAAGCTTCCATACTTTGGCATCTAATGTGAACATCCGACTCACTGGAAAAGACCCTAACACTCAGAAAGACTGAAGGCAAAAAGAGAAGGGGGTGTCAGAGGATGAGATGGTTAGACACCATCACCAACTCATTGGACATGAATCTGAGCAAACTCCAGGAGATAGTGAAGGACAGGGAAGCCTGGCATGCTGCAGTTCATGGGTTCGCAAAGAGTTGGATGTGACTGAACAACAACAAATTGATCATCAGTTTGGGGGAAATACAAGTTCTTGAACTTTTAATGAAAATGAGGAAGGATGTATACGAATCAAAATTTTCAAGAGATACCTCTACATACACACACATACACATTTCATTTGTCCTTATTTCATTTATTTGTTCAATGCTACCTATGTGCCAAGCTTTGTTCTGGATTCTGGGGAACCAGTGGAGAACAAGACAAGCAAAAGCCCCATCGTTCATGGTGCATTCTAACTGGAAGCCAGGAATAGGACAGACATTAATAAGTCAGGTAGTGATAAGAACTCCAGAGAAAAACAAAACAGAGCAGGGGATTAGAGAATGAAAGAACGAGCTATTTTAGAGACAGCACTCAAAGAAGCCCTCCAAGAAGGTGACTTGGGCAGAGAACCTGGTGGAGGCAAGGGAGTAGTCCACTGAGGACACTGCAGAAGTCCTGAGGCAGGAGCCTTCTTGTTTCATCTGTGAACAAGCAAGATGGCCATGGAGGTAGAGGTGACCAAGACAGAAAGGGAGGGGAGAAGGGAGCAGCAGAAGCCAAGTGATATAGACTTCAAAGGCTGTGGTAGAGATTTGGGATTTCAAGTGATGGGACAACTTGAGAGGGTTTGGGGCTAGTGGAGGTACATCCCATTTTAAAAGGATCATTCTGGCTGCTTTGTTGAGAATAGGCGGCAGGGAGGCAGGGGTGGAAGCAGGGAGATAAGTTAGGAGACTATGGCAGTAGACAGGTAGATGGCCATGGCTTGGGCAAGTCTGGTGGGGATGGAAGAAAGCTCTAGTCCACATGCAGCTGGTCAAGGCAGGGTGGGGGCACAGGGTATGTGCACAAGCCACCTCCCTGGAGGGGAGAATGTGTTATAATATTTGGTCCCCACATTCAGGAAAAGCTCACTGGTTGCTATCTCAACTGTATTCTCTTGCCTGCTGGGTATCAGCCTGGCTGCACCCTGACTGGGCAGGGATGACAGGCATGACCACAGCATCAGTGGAAACACTCAACGAGGCTGCATGGAAGCTAAGGAGAATGCCGTGCTTCTCCTCCCTGACAAGTGAGAAGAACAGAAGAGCCTGGAGCATAAATTCCAGTCTGCACAAATACACGTGATTCACCCATTCAAAGGGAGTCCTCCTATCTGCTAGGGTCCTTTTCTGTACAGAGTTCTGTGCTGGCTCTTGAGCAACTTTCTGTACAGATATGTTTTCTATAGTCACACAATTTTTTAATGTAATGGGCGTAGATAGGATCCAGCGTTTTCCATCTATCCAACCACCATGTATGCTCCCTGTTCCCCATCTGGTCTCTAAAGGCATTGAATTATGGAACTACTTCCCCCAGGAAATTTCAGGATCCTGGTATTTGTCAGTTGAGAGGGATCCCAGTGTCATTGAGTTGGATACCTGCCTGATACAACTGGTAACAAGTCCCCATAGGGGAAAAGTGTGTGTGTGTCTCAGTCACATCGGACTCTTTGCGACCCCACAGACTGCAGCCCTCCAGGCTCCTTTCTGACTGGGATTCTCCGGGCAAAAATAATGGAGTGGGTTGCCATTTCCTCCTCAAGGGGATCGTTCCCATCCAGGGACTGATCCAGGGACTGAACCCATGTCTCAAATGTCTGCCTATATTTACCCAGCAAGGAGAACGCATTCTTCAATGTCCTATGTAAGTCACCCACAGAGCCACAGTTACTCACCTAATAAGCCTAGAAATTCAACAAGAGTTTGGGTTTTAATATTAAAAAAAAAAAAAAAAGAGGAAGAAGGATATTCTGTTTTGGAAGACAAGAGCCCCCTAAGACCCCAAATCTGAGAAAAAGTATATATATATATATTTTTTTTTTTAATAGTGTAAGATCTTTCCTTTGTCAGAGGAAAATATTTTTTCAAGTAAGGTGAGTCTCTGAAGGGCACCCACGCATGTCACAGAAGCCAAATATTAACAAACAGAAACAGAAAACAAGCTCTTGGCAGATGTCAGCACCTGTTTTCATTCAGAAAAGAGAACCAACCTTTCCCATCTGAGGATCCAGTCACCTCAGGACAGGACGAGGCTGGGCTAGAGGCTACGTGCCGTTCTCCCTGGCTTCTCCCTCCCCTGCAGCGGGCACTGCGTTCCCAGCTCTCTGCACACTGTCTCCATTAGGAGGCAGATAAGATTTCCAGAGGCCTAATGAATCGTGCCAACTCGCCAAAAGTGGCACATGGGTTGGCATGGACTCTCTAGTTCTCTCAGAAATCAGTGACATGAAGGTGCAAAAAAAAGACATGTTAAAACCCAAAGTAACTGTTGTTTCCTTTGCCTTGGCAGGAGGGCTGGAAATGTCTTGGGAAATGAATTTTTTATACTGCTGCGAGAGAAAGGAAATCTTTGGAGAGGCCGAAGGAGGTCTTGGGCTGGGTTTGGGGAGAGGGATAGATTGATGAATTGCTCTGCCTTCTAGAAATAGAGGCCTCAGGAGGGGGTGGGGAAGTGCTGGGAATCAGGAAGGGGAGAGGAAGGTGGGGCTATGGGGTGTGTGCACGGACCTATGGGGCTCCACTGCCAGACACCAGGAACACCTAACAGGCAATTGGAGACACTGACAGTTGCTGTCCTGTGATCCCTTCAACCTGTCCAGCCCTTCAGGAAAGTGTGTGGCACATGCTTCACACCTCGTGTGAGTGGCTTTTGATGAAAGTCTTGGAAAGTCAGTCTCAGATGCAGCTTGACTTGACGGCAGAACAGGGACCTACAGAACAATCCAGTAACTGAACTGAACTCATAGCTGCCAGAATTTAGAGAGTAGAAGCCCCCTGGGACCCTTGGAACTCTTTAGTGGGAACCATGGACTTTCTACACAATGTGGGATGGAAGCTCAAGCCCATATTATCTGGAGCTTAAGGGGCAGAGTCACTCCAAGTGATGCTACAAATGATACCATGTAATAGGTGGGGTCTGGTGGCTTTTAGATGATGTGAGCTCAGCATTTGCTAGTCAGTGTACAGAACTTATCATAGCAACAACCTCTAAGGGGCTTGGAGTATTTTAAATCATGGAGTCACTTTTTCAAACTGCCAATATGGCTGTGGCACTCGCTTTCGACAGAATGAAAGCTCGAGTCCTCTGGCTCAGGCTCGAGACCACCGTGACCTGACCTCTCTACTCAGTTCTCCTCTATCCTGTGATTCCCCCAGGCTAAACTTCATGCTCCAGTAGCACTGAACTGTTTGTGAGCCCTGCCCTGCTCCACAAATTGCTGCTTCCCATGCAAAGCTGAGTCTCGCTCAAGCTCTTCCCTCTGCTTTATGTGCTCTTCTCATCTCTCCTCACTTGGCTCTTATTCTTCTTATAAGACTTAGTTCACACGTCACCTTCTCCAGGAAACCTTCCCTGCTGCCCCAACTTGGCTCATGTGTCTCTTATCGACCCACATATAATTCCACAAGAGCATGTACAATTCTTATGTAGAGATTATCTACTTTTATGTGTATAACTTCCTGATTGAATGAAATAGAAGCTTCTCTAATGTAAGAATTTAGTCTTGGTAATCTTTGTCCCCCTACCCTCATCCCCACCAGGGTGTATAGCATGAAGTGGGGCACTTTTTAACACAAATACCATTCATTAAACTTAATCCCACAAATGCAGGCAAGATTTTGTAAAAGAGCATACCAGCGTTCAGGTGAGCATATCAAAGAAATACCCTTTTGAGGTCATTTACCTTTGCCAACATATCCTATACCACACACAAATTGGAGCTCCTTTTATGAACTTAAGTTCAGGAAGCACAAGGCTGTTTTTTAGTCACATATTTTGCTCACATAATAAATCTTACATCTTTGAGTGGAGACTGAATATTTTGAAACAGCAAAAATCATTGAGTAGGGACTTTCCTGCAGGTCCAGTGGCTAGGACTCCTCACTCTCAATGGAGGGGGCCTGGAATTGATCCCTGGTCAGGGAATCAGATCCCATATGCTACGACTAAGAGTTCACATGCTGCAACTTTAGACTCTGCATGCCACGACAAAGACTGAAGGTCCTGTGTGCCACAGCTAAGACCTGGAGCAGCCAAGTAAATAAACAAAATCACTGAGTGTTCTGCTAGGGACCACAGTAATTTGTCATGTTGGTTAAAAACATTTTGAGACCCTCCCTGGCCATCCTAGCAAGGAACTCATACAGAACATACTTCAAGCCAACAGCACCGTCTTTGAAATAAACATGTAACCAGACCAGGGAATTACATCTAGGTTACTATATACTGCTGAGACTATTTAAAAAGTTATTCTGTAACTTGACAATCACAACTGCTACTTCATTTTAGCATTTAGAATTAATTTGCCAACACACAACTTAAATAGCATGGCTACAAAAAAGCTCCGTCCCACAAGCCTTCATGTATTCTTGGGAAAGTGTTATGAAATTGGAGTTCCAATCTTAGTTTTGCCACTTACTTGCTTTACAATCCTGGTAACTTCTCTTCTAGCTCCAAGACTCCGTTTCTTCATCTGTAAAACGAGTCAATGATAAAATCCAACTTAGTTATCAGAGTTGAAAGTCAACACTCACAAACCCTGTGACTTACTAAGCACTACTACACGCTCAGAGGATGCTGGGTACTCTGAGACACAGATGATTGAAATGAAGCCTCTCTTATTTATAGTTAAGTAACAAGGCAAAACTGTGCTCAATGGGTACTAAATAAATGTTGCATACAGACAATAAGCTCTCTGATTGCTAGGAGATGGAGAAATTTGGGGGGCTGCCTTGGTGTGAAAAAGGAGGGATTGTTTTTGTGTCCATTAGAGCAGGGTCAACCTCTCCACTCTCTGGAACATGGACCAGTACCTCCTGTCAGATCAGTGGTGGCATTAGTTTAGATATAAAGTGCATAATACATGTAATATGCTTGAATCATCCTGAACCCACCCCCACCCCCAGTCCTTGAAAACATTGTCTTCCACAAAACTGGTCCCTGGTGCCAAAATGGTAGGGGACCACTGCATTAGGGTACGATTTTTTTAAGAATCACACCCCTTGTTAAGTCTGATAAAACCAAAGGATTTGCCCAGGATTAAAAAAAAAAAAAAAAAAAAGAAAAACTACATTTCATTTCAGGGATCCTTATATCTCCTTGTGCCTATCTATGGATTCTAAAAATGTCCATACCCAAGGGCATGAGTCTCTGGTTTATACATTTAAATAAATGCACATTTTCCATGACTGTCTCCTTTTCCCTAAGATTCTATACATATGTACTCTGAGATATCATCAATTACGACTTTCTCAGGGTATATGCCCAGTAGTGTGAGGTGATACCTCATTGTAGTTTTGCTTTGCATTTATCTAATAATGAGTGATGTTGAACATCTTTTCATGTGTTTATTAACCATCTGCATGTCTTCTTTGGTGAAATGTCTATTAGGTCTTCTGGGGGTGGGTGCGATGGGATGGGATGGGATGGGGTGGGAGGTGGGAGGGAGGTTCAAGAGCGGGGGGACATATGCATACCTGTGGCTGATTCATGTGGATGTATGGCAGAAACCAACACAATAAACAAAGCAATTATCCTTCAATTAAAAATAGATTTTTTAAAAATAGTGTATTAATCGATAGAAGTAATTAATACCTTATTTAATAACAAAACCTAACAGATTTTTCTATCTGCAGAGCTATAACATTAGGGAGTTGATTTACAAAATACTCATCACCAGGAATATAATGTTAGCTTGCCCTGTGTTACATATCAGGTGTCTGTATTTTGAGTTCTGCAAATGAGGAATTGCTTTGTCAGCATATCTGTGTTTCACTCAAGAGAGGAAGTGTGCCATTAATAGTAAAAGTGGGGAGCCAGAGTTAAGAGATTTCAGTTTTGATTTTAGTTTTGCCACTCACTTGCTTTGTAATCCTAGTAAATTCCCTTTCATCTCCAAGCCTCCAATTTTTTTTTTACCTGTAAAATGAGTCAATGATAAAATTTGACTAAGTCACTTCACATAATTGTCTTAAGGACCAGAAGAGAAAACAAATGGGTACTATCTCAATGTGAGTTTTTTTTTTTTTTTTTTTTTCAGGGCTGTTTGGAAAAAAAAAAAAAAAATGCCTTATGTACATTTCGTAGGTTCACTTGCCAGAAGGAAATTTTATTGAAGCTTGACATCAGACTTTTAGTTTACAATGAAAATCACAATACACGGTGTTCGGTGTTTAAAATAACACCACCCATATTGACAATGCCAAGTCATTCACACTGATGACAAATGAAAGGCATTCTCTAATTCATTGAATCTTCCATTGATGTCAGTTGTGTCTCCCTCCCAAAAGCATTGTATTACATTAGAAAAGTGTACCTGCTTTACTAATACATAGGCATTGTTTGAGTTGCAATGTAGAAGAAAATGCTGAATGATTTTCTCATAAACTTATATCTGAGGAAGTATTTTTCACTCATGAATTGAAAATAGCTTTAAAATATGATGGCTTCAATCTTAAATTCCTCTTGTTATTTTTGCAGTTTGAATTACTAAGCTCCTTGGTTGGCACTGGCCTGTCCTATCCCAAGAGCTGATGCAATAAAGTGAAACTCATTGAGAGTGGCTGCTGCAATCAGATGATCAAGTTGCAATACTGTTCTTAAAAAAAATTAGTTAACAGTGTAGAAGGAAATTCGTAGAATATCATGCCCAGAAGATGGTGCTTGTTCAAAATGACAACAAATTTACAGCAAATTTATAGAGTTGTGTTATGAACAAGCCCTTAAGATGTGTATTTCTTTTATGAGTCCTTAAACCATAAATAAAATCTGAAATAATCACTTTCCTTAAAAAAAAAAAAACTCCAGTAATTTTTAAAATGTTGCAATATAACTATGGTTTGGGCATTTTTTTAAAGCCAGACTGGATTTATTTAGTTGAATGAGAAACCTTGGACACCAAGAGTAATTTTTCAGTGATAGTATTTGTACCACCCCAGTCCACCTTTTGGCAAAGAGTTGGACATGACTAAGCGACTTCACTTCACTTCAGAGCATCTTCAGGCTTTCCAAGTGGCTCAGTGGTAAAGAATCTACCTGCATTGCAAGAGATGTGGGTTCGATCCCTGGGTCGAGATAATCCCCTGGAGAAGGAAATGGCAACCCATTCCAGTATTCTTGCCCGGGAAATCCCATAGACAGAAGAGTCCACTGACAGGCTATAGTCCACAGATTCAGCTGAGCACCCATGCACAGACCTCTCTGTAAGGAAAGGCACCTGCCAGTCTATGCGCAGTTCCCATCAAACAGAGTCACTTTCATTTTTATGTGAGGAATTCCCTCAAGCCTGTGAAAAAGCAAGCAAAGATTTATCTGCTGGAATTTTGGAAATTAAAATGTTTTTCCTGCTGCTTTTCTCTAGGCTTTCACTGCCAATGTATCTCCTGCCCACAGCTGCCAGATTCATCTTCCCAAAACACACTTTTCAGACATCATCCTTTTTACCATGGGAACCACTGAAGGTTTCAGAGTGAAGGCCAAGCCCTTGAGCCTAAATTCAACCAAATGTTCAAGAAGCAAATAGTACTATTTTTGCCCAATCTCTTCCAGAAAATTAAAGAGGAAGGTGTATTTCCCAAGCCATTTCAAAAGATTCCGATACCAAAACCAGGCAAATATTACGAGAAAACATCAATAACCCTCATGAACATTCTAAACAGAAGGGAAGGGGGCAAGGCACAATCTTTAAAAGAATGACATAGTCCCAGGACATGACAAAAACTGGATAGAACCAACCAGGTCCTGGTGGGGGAAGATTCAACTTCCAATAGACCTTGAGCCTCATTATATGCTCATTGTAATGCTTTAGTATTCTAAATGACACACCTACCAGTGAGGTGATGGCCCAATTCCTGGAAATCCATTTGGGTGATGGCCCAATTTGGGTGATGGCCCAATTCCTAGAAATCCCCACTCCTTCCCCCAAATAGCTAGAATAATCCTACCACTTATTAGCCTATGAAATTGCCCAGCCCATAAAATCTAACCACATCATGTTTCAAGGCCTCTTGTCTTCTGAGATGGCCCACACACTGTCTATGGAATATGGTTCTCCCAAGGCCATTCTTGTCTTTTGAGACCAGCTGCATTCTGTCTACGGAATGTGTATCTCTAAATAAATCCACTTCTCACCTATCACTTAGTCTCTCGCTAAATTCTTTTTGCCATAAGACATCATGAACCTGAGCTTCATTAAGTCCTGAGACCAGGTGTGTGAGCTCAGATAAAAGACGTTCAAAGATGTGGGTTCAAGTCCCAGTCTAGGTTTAGGTTGGGTTCGAGTCCAGCTCGTAGGTTTGATTCCTGGGTTTGAGTCCTATCTGAGTTGCATAATTTCACACCAATGTAAAAATTCTTGGCAAAATATTAGCAAATCATACCAACAATAAAATGAAAAGGTTAATATAGCATAACCAAATGAGATTTATTCATATTCAAGGATGCAGAGCTGCTTTATAATTTGAAAATAAATCAATGTACTTTATAATATTCATAGATTTTTTTCTAAAATATAGTTGTCTCAACAGATGCAGAAATATGATTTGACAAAATATAATATCAACTCCTAATTTAAAAAGACTCTAAGCAAACTAGGACTAAAACCTCCTCAACCTCACAAACAGCATTGTCAAAATGCTTGCAGTAGCTAACATTTTAATAATAAAAAACAATGTTTTTCCCCTAAATGCTGCTCCCAAAGATGTTTGCAACTTACTCACTTTCTTCATTTTATATGTCTCCTGACTCAGGGTGGTTTTTTTTGTTTGTTTTTTTAGTTTCTTAAGTTCATGCCAGAGATGAGTGCTTCAGTAATTTATGTCAGAGAGTTTGCAGCCCTCTTCCTAATTTGGCCACATAGTCATGCAGAAGCATTTGCGAGCCACAGAGATGAAAAGATTAGAAGTAGAAAACAAATAGCCAGAATAATAGAAAAACTATTTCCTTACAGTATTTATCAGATGGGACAAATTTTTTTGGAAAAGCAACTTTCTAGTCTTATTTTGAAAGGGCTCTGTCCTCTGGATTATTTTATGAACACGTCCCTTGTCTTACTACTGAGATATTTAGAGAGACAGAAAGCATACAGTAAGAAAGTTTTTAGTTTTGTTTTAATAAAAACATAATCACATTACACATCTCTTACAACCTGCATTTTTTTTCATTTAGCTATAAATAATGACAACTTTGCTGTGTTATCTGTTTTGTCTAAAACATGATTTTATAGGTTATATGACTGTTCCACAATTTACTTAACTTTGTCCTTCTTGATGAGAATTTTGCATCAAATTTTTCTAAATTTGGCATTTTTAAGAGTACTTCCATTTCTTTCCCACCCATATAGTAAACAAGAAACCCCTTAGATTTTTCTCATAGCCCAGAAGACTAATCCTGATAGAAATCTACAAGTTTACACTCTGGAATGAATAAACCAGAAAGACTTTGGATAAAAACAGAGTAATCAAGTTGAGAGTCAACATTGTCCTTTTTAAGAATCCCAATTGTTTGTTCCCAAAATGACTCAGCCATATTTATACTCCTGTATCCATGCTCACACATGGGTATGCACACACGAGGGCATCACAGAAATGTGGTGGTTTTAATTTGACCAAGAAAAAGGATCTTTAGTTGCTAATGGTTGGAACTCCCTCTAAAAATGGCCAGGATCTGGACTGAGTCATGGATGATGGATGGGGAAAACTACCAGCCAGCCAGCTCATCAAGTGCTTTAATCAGCATTTTATCCCCATACTCTTATGTTTAAACAAACAGCCAAGGGTCACAAAAATTTTAGAAAAAGCTCCCACAATAAAAAACTTATTAAATTAAATAAAGAGGGGGAAAAAGGAACTTCAGGAGAAAGAGTTTCAATGGAGAAAACAGATGAAACTGTCCAAAAGTATTTCTATAATTCATAGCTTTAAGACAAAAGATATTGCAGGCATAAACCAAAGGCAGGGTGCTATATAAAAAAAGAACTTTGAGAGAATAAGAAAAAGCTCTTGGAAGTTAAACAACTGTAACCAAAATTAAATGGCTCAAAGATGACTCAAAGTTGAAAAAAATTCCAAAAAGTAGAACAAAAGACAAAGGAGAAAATAGGAGACAAAATATATGCGAACTAGAGGATGAGTTTAGGAGAGCCAACACTCAGAGAGAGAGTTTCAGATAGAAGGTTTGGAAAAATGAACTAAGGAATATCATGAAAGAAATAAGTACTAAGAAAAAGACATGAGTTGCCAGGTTGAAAGGGCCCACTTAAAGGTCCAGCCCAGTGTAGACACACACACACACCATGACATAGCACCACAACACTTCAGAAAACCGAGGATGAAGTGAAGTTTGTACATATTTCCAGAAAAATAAAATAGGTCACATATAAAAGATCAGACATCACGATATCATTGAACCTCTCAACAAAAATGCTAACACTAAAAGAAAATGTAGTCAAGGCTTTAATACACTGAAGAAAGGTTAATCTAGAATTCTATACACAAGCTACTAGTCACATGTGGGTGTGAAGTTAACACATTTTTAGACATGCAAGGTCTTAAAAAGATTTATCAAATAAATAAAAAGTTAAGTGATTATTATTTCCAAGGAAATAAAAAGTAGTTTTACAAGAATAATAAAAATACTGTAAGTTGCACAAGAAAAGTAATAAAAATACTACTGCTGGGAATAAGATTTACATTCTAAAAGTCTGAACTTTAATTGTTAATATAAGGCAAAGTTGTATGATGGTAAGATGTAAGGAGAGAGAATGTGGAGGTAGAAAATTGGGAAGGTAAGTAAAATCTTCATGGTTTATTCTAAGTCAATTGATAATATATAACTCAAGGGGGAAAAAACAGGGTATAGCAATAAAGTCTTATCATTTAGAAAGCAGAGTGAAAGATTAACAATAACAGCAGTAACAACACCACCTGCTTCGGAGTGGCTGGGCTCAGGGGTGAGGGAGACTACTATTTTTCATCATAATCATTACAGAACTTTTTGACTTTTAAAACTATACCTACAGAATTTAGAAATAAAAATCACTATAAAAGAGAGAATGAAGCAAGGGCTCCAGTGGCATCGACCCACAGGATTGAGGAAGTTCCTTTATGCTTTGGTATAAGGAAGATAAGATGATGTTCCAAGAAACAGGTTGGACTCTGAATTCCCTGATGCAATGAGGAATGATGTATAGACTGAGTCAGCAATGCCAGAGGCACAACAAAAGGAACAGGAGCTCAAGTTGAAATAGCTACACAGCAAGTTTTCAAAACACACACCAGGATCAGGAACTGCTTTCTCTATGGGAACTCTTCCCTGAACCCAGCCAGGGAGAACACTGTCTGTTTGAGGTCTAGGTCCTGAATCGGAAAACCGAATTTTGCAAAACGGAAGCCATAAAAGAGGAGGCTGGGAAGGTTAGTGAGCATACAAAGGTGGAGAGAAAGTGAGAGAGATATGAACTGACCATTTATTGCCTGTGCTATAGCTTTCCTGGTTATTGTTGTTCAGTCACTCAGTCATGTCTGATTCTTTGTGATGGCAGCATGCCAGGCTTCCCTGTCCTTCACCAATTCCGGGAGCTTGCTCAAACTCACGTCCATTGAGTCGGTGATACCATCCAACCATCTCATCCTCTTTCGTCCCCTTCTCCTCCTGCCTTCTATCTTGCCCAGGATCAGAGTCTTTTCCAATGAGTCAGCTCTTTGCATCAGGTGGCCAAAGTACTAGAGCTTCAGCTTCAGCATCAGTCATTGCAATGAATATTCAGGGTTGATCTCCTTTAGGATTGACTGGTTTGAGCTCCTTGCAGTCCAAGGGACTCTCACAAGTCTTCTCCAACACCACAGTTCAAAAGCATCAATTCTTCAGCACACAGCCTTCTTTGTGGTCCAATTCTCACATCCATACATAACTATTGCAAAAATCATAACTTCAGTGGACCTTTGTTGGCAAAGTAACATCTCTGCTTTTTAATAAGCTGTCTAGGTTTGTCATAGCGTTTCTTCCAAGGAGCAAGGGTCTTTTAATTTCATGGCTGCAGTCACCAACTACAGTGATTTTGGAGCCCAAGAAAATAGTCTGTCACTGTTTCCCCATCTATATGCCATGAAGTGACAGGACTGGATGCCACAATCTTAGATAGCGGAAAAGAATCTGCCTGCAATGCAGGAGACATGGGTTTGATCCCTGGGTCAAGAAGATCCCCTGGAGAAAGAAATTATAACCCATTCCAGTATCCTTGCCTGGGAAAAGCCCCCACAGAACTCTGGCGGGCTACAGTCCATGAGGTTGCAAAAGAGTCAGATATGACTGAGTGACTAAACATTCACAAAACATTTTATATACATGATAACATTTAATGTCACATCATATTAATGCAGTATTTCTGTTCTCTCCACTTTACCAATAAGAAAGCTGGAAATCTGAGAGGTCATCTAATTTGACCAAAGTCACACAATTAGTGAGTGGTGGGGCTTGAATTTGAGCTAATTCTGTCTGATGCTAAAGTCCTCTGTACCACATCAGAGGAAGAGTCAGAGAAAAAAAGATGGAGTTTCCTTTGCTTTCTGTGTATATCAAACTGTCAGGTTTTTCAGATTCACATACTTATAGAGAGAGCTTATGGTTACCAGGGGGGAGGGATAGTTTAGGAGCTTGGAACTGACATACACATACACCTATATTTAAAATAGATAATGAACAAGGACTTACTGTATAGCAAGTCAGCTCAATACTACTGCTGCTGCTGCTGCTAAGTCACTTCAGTCGTGTCCAACCCTGTGCGACCCCATAGACGGCAGCCCACCAGGCTCCCCAATCCCTGGGATTCTCCAGGCAAGAACACTGGAGTGGGTTGCCATTTCCTTCACCAATGCATGAAAGTGATGGTATGGGGAGGGAGGAGGGAGGAGGGTTCAGGATGGGGAACACATGAGAAATAAATAAAAAAAAAAAAAAAAGAAAAGTTAAAAAGAAAAAAAGAAAGAAAGTGAAAAGTGAAAGTGAAGTCTCTCAGTTGTGTCCAACTCTTCTAAATCCTACTAAATGGGAAACGAATTTGAAATAGATACATGTCAGGAAGCATTTAACAGGAGGCTTCCTGTGTGCTGTCTTGGATCTGTCAGGAATCCTCTGTTCCTTATTAATTCCTGAATATTCAGGAATTAAGAGGAGAGGCGAGCCTCTCCCGGGGCTGAGGGATCCAGACATTTCCTTCGTTAGTTTTTCAAAATGGTGATAAGTACCCTCTTCCTTTTTATGAACCATATGGTACAAGTGATTATTTACAACTCTCTCTCTCTTTAATATGGATCGCCTATGTTTTGTAAGTCTGGAATTTTAATCTTTATCTTTGCTGAGAATAACTACAGTATATATGCCCACACCATGTTGATTAAAACACCTTTGCTCCATCAGAGCTTGGGTCCCCGTGTCTTGCTTTCTCTCTTTCTCTTTTTCAGGCTGATCCCCCGGAGCGCAGAGGCTCTCTGAGTTGACTTTCCTGCCCCGGCTTGTAAGACCCTGTCAAGAAGGTTCTCTGCATCTTCACCCCATCGACAGGGCGCCTGAGGCCTCCGTGAACAGAGCAAGCCCTGTGCAGGGGCTTCACTGGCTTTCTGTGTAAACCAAGGAATATCAGCCTCTTTCTCTCTCCTTTACTTTCTTATTGGTCAACTCTGGACCACCAGGTTCCAGTCCATTAAAGGACCTCAATAGATACATATATACGTATAACTGAATCACTTTGCTGTGCACCTGAAACTAACAACATTGTTCATCAACTATACTTCAATATAAAATAAAAATTAAAACAAAACAAAAAAGAAAGTAGTATAATACTAAAAATCAAGTATACTTCAATAAATAATTTAAAACAGTTTATTTGTTAATTGTGAAAACATACTAATATAAAATCTGCCATTTTCACCATTTATATGTGTACACTTTAGTGGCAGTAAGTACATTCACAATGTTGTACAACCATCATCACTATTTCTGGAAACTTTTATCATCCTGAATAGAAATTTTGCACTCTTTAAATGATGACTCCCCATTTCCCTTTCCCCAGCCTCTGGTAGCCTCTAATTTTGTTTTATTTCTCTATGAATTTGCTGACTCTATCTTAAATAAATGGAATCATACAATATGTTCTTTTGTTTACAGTTTATTTCACTTAGCACAACGTTTTTAAGTTTCATCTATGTTATGGCATGTATCAGAATTTCATTTTTAAAGGTTGAATAATTTTCCATTTCCACTCTATGTACATACCACATTTTGTTTATCCACTCATCTACTGATGGACATATGAGTTGCTTCTATCTTTTGGCTATTGTAAAAATGCTACTATGAACATTGGTGATCAAATATCTGTTTAAGTCCCTGCTTTCAGTTCCTTAGGGTATTTACTGATTGTTCATTTTTAAGCCTTTTCTTCTCCTTTCACCTTGTTCTCTGAAAGTTCCAAGTTTTCTCAACTTCTCCGGATCCGTTCTTCCACTCCCATTTCATGCTTCAAACTTCTAAGCCCAGGGGGCAGAACAGAGGAAATTACATATTTCCAATAGCACCTCGTGCTCTTCTGGACTTGCTTAATGATCAACACACTTGCATCTTTATTCATTCATTTTGATGTTACTCAACAAATGTTTTGCACACTCCTCCTGTGCCTGACACTGTTCTAAGTACTTGTTGTTTATTCACTAAGTCATGTCCGACGCTTGAGACCCCATCAACTGTAGCCCACCAGGCTCTCTGTCTGTGGGATTTCCCAGGTGAGAATACTGGAGCGGGTTGCCATTTCCTTCTCCAGAGAATCTTCCCATCCAGGGATTGAACCCATGTTTCCTGCATTGGCAGGCAGATTGTTTACCACTGAGCCACCGGAGAAGACTTCTAAGTGCTTGGGATACTTCAATTCATGATCTCCACCAATATTAAGCTTCCATCCCACCTTGTAACCCAAGTTTTTTATTTTATTTATTTTTAACTGAAGGATAATTGCTTTATAATATTTTGTTGGTTTCTGCCAAACATCACCATGAATCAACTATAGGTATACTTCTGTCCCCTCTCTCTTAAACCTCCCTCCCACTTCCCTCTCCATTCCACCCCTGTAGGTTATTACAGAGCCCTGGCATGAGTTCCCTGAGTCAAAGAGCAAATTCTCATTGATTATCTATTTTATATATGGTAGTGTATATGTTTCCATGTGTAACCCAAGTTGATTAGAACATTTTCAAATCATAAGAATGGTTTTTATGGGAGAGGAGAAGATAAAAGAATGTTAGTTATTCAAGAATGCATTTCTTAAATATGAACAAACTTCTGGAAGATAGGGCCCTTCTGAAAAGATTTGGACCCTTCAGAAGGAATCAAGTGATTACTTGACACTCTCCCAACCCTTGGCCCTGCCATCCTAGGAAATGATGAAAGCAGACAATCAGGAAGAGAAAGAAGGAAGAGAATGAGGCAAGAGTCTGTTCCAGGGTTAGCACATTTGCTTTGCTAAGTCCTATTTCCAGGAGCAAGCTACCAGGGTGTTTGCATCTTTTCATTATGAGGTTTGAAAGGTTAGATTCCCCGATGATTTTACCAAATCACTTAGGAGATGACAGTCAGGTATTTTCTGCTGGACTCAGTGTCCACTGAGGATTCTAAAGGAAGTTTTCAGACTACAAATCAAGAGAGATGACTTTCGCAACTGGGCTCCATAGAAAAAACACAGCCTCATACATTTCTTGTTACAATTCGAAAAAATTTCTGGCGTCACTATATATAGTACACTGCTGAATCTGCAAGCTATTTTAGAAAGAGCCGTGTATCTCTTGGCTCTGAAGTAACTTGAAAAGCATCGGTGCCATTGCAAACTGGAGCATTAGGTGTTCCCTGAAAGGCATGAATTTAGGGTTCAGCAACTGGCATCCACCCAAATGCAAGTCTTGGATGTGTGCAGCCCCAGCTGGTCTTTGGGCAATGCAACACAGAGGGTCCTCAGTCATCATCCCCTATTCCTAGTTCTTACTCACTTTTGGATGGGCTTCCCACTTGCTATTGGTCTTTCATGGCACCTAATCTCAGATTCCTTTGGCTTTAGAAGTCACAGGCTAACTGCTTTGCCCACTCTTGCCACTGACTGTTCAGCTAACATCTCGGTCACCTACTCATACCTCCTTATCCCAAGGAGAGACTTAGGCTATACTCTCCCCATTCTCTAATCCAGACAATAGCTTGACAGGTGACCCCTGCAGGCATTGAGGATTAGCTCACAATGGTAAGGTCTCATATTGAAGGAGAAGCTGTAATGAAGAACTCCTGGTCTTGGATTTAGAAAACTTGAGTTCCCCCCTAGATCTACATACCCCTTATAGGCTACATGACCAAGGGACTTGGGTAAGTCCAAACTTCCTATGTCAGGCACACAAGACCCTTTTTTGTGAGATTCCTGATAAATTTTCTGGTGTCATCTCTTACCACTACCTCCATCAATCCCTTTGATCCAGCCATTCAGTTCCAGTGGTAAATCTTCATGCTCTGGAAACCTTATTGTCTTTACTACATTTCACTTCAACTGGCCCTACACTTCACGTCACTTCTCCTTTTACCTAATTCCTGCTCATCCTTTGAAACACATCTCAGGGGTTTTCATTGTTATGAAGCCTTCGCTGTCATTATACGGCCATCCTCATCCTCTTCTGGCCTTCTTCTCTGGAATTCCTGGGATCAGGCACTGTGCCATATTTGATTGTGAACTTCCTGAGCTTACACTTACCTGGCACAGAGAAGTACTCAAGAAATGTTTATAGAATGATGAGAGTTAAGATGCTTCCCATGCCTCCTCCCATATAAAACTTACAAGATCTGTATTAATATTCTATTTGGCAGGTGCCAACTGAGACTTCTTATCTATTAGCTAATTATCTGGTTGAAGTCATACAGTTACTGGGTGACACAGATGCTTTGTGAACTCAGGCCTGCTTCATTCCAAATCCCAATCTCCTTCTATTACATCATGCTTCTATTGCATAGAACTAACCTCAGTGATGGACTGGAGGCATTCAAGAAACCCTAATATGGACTTAGCCCCCTTTGAAATCTTCTAGACCTTAACAGAATGAAATCTGCCATTATCACACCTCCAAGTAATGGCTTTACACTTAACATAGGATCTATGTCTGCAAAACCACTTCTGCACTATTGTAAGATGAAATTTTCACTTCCTCAAACCTTCAATAAAGAGAGAAGGAGGGGAAGTGGGTGAGAGGAGAAAAAACATGCAGGGGAAGAAGAGAAAGCTCAACAAAGAAGAGTGACTTATAAGGTAAAGAAAGTTGTGACAGCTCATGACTCAGAATGTTATGATCACATAACTGAATGGACAGGCTTCTTTGCCGCAACTGGTAGGACCTGTCAATCAAGGTTTCAAAGACCTTTTCTTCTAGCCGTCATCTAGCTGCTCTTTTTTTCTGTAACAACCTCATTCATGTGGTTGACCTCTCCTATGCTTTCTGTAAGCAAAGAGATCTCTGGAAGAAGAGAGGGTTATGGATACCTGTCATTCGATTCCTAGAAAAATATAGTGTAACCAAAAATTAAGTTTTCAGAGCCTTTGAGCCCAGTCCTTACCACAAGCAACTGCCATTACTATAACCCAAGGTGTGTGTGTGTCTGTCTGTCTGTCTGTCTATCTGTTTGGGCTCAAAAGAGAGAGAGATTCTGTGCTGAGGCAGAGATGAGATGCATCCAGCAATTAACCAATATTGACAGGTCTAATAATAGTTTATCCTCAACTAATCCTATAATGTACTCCCATAATATGACAGCTAATCATGCAGAGGTCTGAACCTCTAGCAAGCTTGCCTCAGCACCTAACTTCCTGTTATGGGTGGGGCACCAGGTACATAATTGACTGTTCTCTATTTTAAAGATACTGACACAGCTGTGGCTGCTTTGCCTGTATTTTATTAATTCAGTTATTAATGCTATAATCTGGTTCTTGCCATGAATTTTACATAAAATATGGAGCAGAGAGCTTTTGCCTACAACATTAAAGGAAAATTAGAGTAAAAAAAAATGTAACCAATTACAGATGTTAACCCATCTGAAAGTGGAAATATTCTATTCTATCTAGCCCCCCAAATCATTTTTAAAGATGCCCAGTTCTGTAATATCACTACCTGGTTTATAAAATTTGCAATAGGTGTGCTTTTTTTTTTGTTATTAATATTAGACTCTTTCCTATCTAAGGAATAGGGAAGTTTTTGCTTTTTACAATTTTCCATAGCATGAGAAAGGATAATAAAAATGCATCTTTATCTTCTACCCATTAAGCTCTAACTTATAAGCACTAAAGGACTCTTCATTCTCACCAAAGTTATCTGTATAATAAATATATAATTGACATATTATTAGGATGATTTTGACTGCATGTAACAAAAAAACTTGACTATCCAAATCATAAAGAGTTTATTGTTTCACTTTTTACAAAATCCAGAAGCTAGTTTCCTCAGGGCTTGAACACTGTCATCATGGACTCAGATTCTTTCCATATTTCTGCTCTATCACTCTAGGCTTCTCAGCTTGTCCTCAACAGGCTCCCTCATGATTGTATTAATAAGTTGGTTTCAGTTGTCCCAGGAGGTCAAGTAGGCATGACGACAATGGGGATTTTGCTTTATTCAAGGAGTCCCTTCTTATCAGTGGGGAAACTTTCCTAGAGTCCTGAAGTAATTTTCCCCTAACATCATTACAGCCAAAATTAAATCTCACAGCCATGGTTAATCCAGTCCAATCACAGGCAAAAAATGCAGAATCACTAGGACTGGCCAGTGCCACTTTTCAGCACTGGGTCTTGAGAGCATATCCCCTGAAACTTAGGGAGGTGGAGGAGGGTAGCAGAGTTCTGTTCCAAAGAAGGATGGAGGAATAACCATTGGGTTGACAACAAGAATCTCCAACAAACGCAAAAGCTACCTGATTTGTTCATCTTTCATTCATTTAACAAATATTGCCTGGCAGCAGCAGCAGCCCACTAAATATCACACATCGTTCTAAGTATCAGGAGAATGTCACAGCAAAAAAAAAAAAAAAAAAGTAGACACAGTTCTGACTTCCTGGACCTACTGATCTACTGGGCATTTCTTGCTTATCCATAGTTTGTATGGTTCTAAAGCTGGAAGTGACTATGGGGAGCCAGTATTTCAACCCTCCCATTTTAGAGGTGAAGAAACAGAAGCTAGGAATGACATAAGCCATTTGCTGGACCAGGTGTTAGTCACTCCATTGTTTCTGACTGTTCACAACCCCATGGTCTGTAGCCTGCTAGGCTCCTCTGCCCATGCAATTTTCCAGGCAAGAATACTGGAGTGAGTTGCCACTTCCTTTTACAGGGGATCTTCCCAACCCAGGAATCGGACCTGGGTCTCCTGCATTGCAGGCAGATTCTTTACCATCTGAGCCACCAAGGAACCTGAGAATACACCTAATTTTGGATTATCTGCTGTTTGCGCTTTTTGAGGCAGTGATTATCCTGGCTACGGAGGCTATATGTGTATTATAAGTTTTCAGATATTGGTCCAAACTTTGATTTATAATACAACAAATCACTTTAGGGAGAACCACTTAGGCTATAAATGATTCTCCAAAAGATTCATGTGGATGACATCCATCTGCTATTAAAATAAAATTTAATAAAATGAGTTCATAACCTTCTGGCGAGGTAATCTCTTTTTAAATCATGAAGTTCAAAGGTCTTCCTCTCATATCTTATTGTAAATCCAGTCCCTCTCTCCTTTCCAACTCTGTGCAGTGCCAGTCAGTCCCTGAGAGCGGTTAAGGAGTCTCTAGTCTGCATTTCTAAGGGTCCATTTACAGCAGCAGTCCCCAGCCTCCAGGACCTAATGCCTGATGATCTCAAGAGGAGCTGATGTAATTGTAACAGAAATAAAAGTGAAAGTGAAGTTGCTCAGTCGTGTCTGACTCTGCGACCCCACGGACTGACTGTAGCCTACCAGGCTCCTCCTTCCGTGGGTTGCCATTTCCTTCTCCAGGGGATCTTCCCGACCCAGGGATTGAAGCCGGGTCTCCCGCATAGTAGGCAGACGCTTTACCGTCTGAGCCACCAGGTGAGAGTAATAGAAATAAGGTACACAATAAGCAGAGATTTGATCACTTTCATTGCAGTTCATTACAGGGCATGTCCAGACCACACCAAAGCCCTGGGTGGCTCAGCAGAGACCTGTTAACAGGGATCCTAGAGCGGCTGTCTAGGTGCCAACCTAGACAGCTGATTCAAGTGCATTACATCTACTGTGTACCCTAATAGGAATAAGGTACACAATAAATGCAATGCACTTGAATCATCCTGAAACCATCCCTCCACCCACCCGAGTCCATGGAAAAATTTTCTTCCACGAAACCAGCCCCTGGGACCAAAAAGGTTGGCACCTAGACAGCTGCTCTAGGATCCCTGTTAACAGGTATCTGCTGAGCCACCCAGGGCTTTGGTGTGGTCTGGACATGCCCTGTAATGAACTGCAATGAAAGTGATCAAATCTCTGCTCAGAAATGTTAAATTTATGCTGAATTGTTAGTACTGATTACTCCTTTGTGAATTTATTCTACAAACAGAATCACAGAGGTATACCAGTGTACAAGAATATCCACTTTAGCATTACTGTGGAAGGCAACGATCAGAAATAACCTAATGTTCCTCATTACATCACAGCACGGGCCTGAGTATCATGTGGCCAATAAAATGGAAGTAACTCTATGAACTGACATGGGTTGACCACCAGGAGACTGGAACAGAAAAATCTCAGTGCAGAACATCATACGTAACACGGAGGCTGTTCTCGGCATAAATAAATATACCAGAAAACAGAAGGAATGTGTAATTGAGTATGTATAGAATGCCTCTAGAACATGGGTCACCAAACTATAGCATGCTTAGTCACTCAGTTGTGTCTGACTCTTTGCAACCCCATGGACAGTAGCCCGCCAGGCTCCTCTGCCCATGGGGGTTCTCCAGACGAGCATACTGGAGTGGGTTGCCATGCCCTTCTCCAGCGGATCTTCCCAACCCAGGGATTGAACCCAGTTCTTCCACATCCCAGTAAGACTCTTTAGTGTCTGAGCCCCCAGGGAAGCCCAAGAATACTAGAGAAGGTAGCCTAATCCCTTATCTGGGGGATCTTCCTGACCCAGGAATCAAACCAGGGTCTCCTGCATCACAGATGGGTTCTTTCACAGCTGAGCTACGACTAAATCCAGCCCACCATTTGTTTCTGTATGCTATGAATTGTTTTCACATTTTTCAATGGTTGAAAAAAAATCAATAGAAAACTAATACAATTTCATGAAAATGACATGAAATTCAAATTTCAATGTCCATGAATAAAGCTTTATTGGAACATAGACAGATCATTTGTATTCAACAGTAGAGTTGAATAGTTGTGACAAAAACTAAGTCTTCAAAGAGCAAAACACAGTTGACCCTTGACCGATTTGGGGTGGGGGATGTTAACCCACATATAGCTTCTGGCTGGCCCTCCATATCCTGGGTTCCTCTGCGTTCAAAGATTCAAGTGACTGTGCAGTACTGCAGTAGTTACTACTAAAAAAATTCTCTTATTGAAAAATAAGTGGACCCACAGTTTAAACCTACATCATTCAAGGATCAGTTGTACATATTATGTGATCTTTTACAACCCCTGCTCTAGAAGGATAACTAGTTTCCTCTTGGGAAAGATATGGGATTACAAAGACAAGGAAGGATAAACCAATTTTACTTACTTTTTATAGTTTTATCCATTTTTGAATTTTTATATAATGGGCAAGTATTATCTAATTTTAAAAAACTCATAGAATTTTAAAAAACTTGACTGATTTTAAAATTGTAGAAAAGAATAATTGAGCTAAAATATCAGAAATAGTTGTGGAAGACACAGAGGCAGAGAATTCTGGAAAGACAGTGCATTGATGTATCCTGTCTTTCCTACACATACAACTTCATAGCAGCTTCATCTCATTTCCTGTGAGGCTTGCATCAGTTCAGGCAGTGGATAAGGGAACTGACAGGAGGGCGTTGCTTTAACCCTCTGTGCCAGATGAGAGGCACGGAAGGAGTGGGGTGCACAGCCCAAGATTGTCTCAGAGCAAGGCTCTGAAGCAGTCAGCTTTAGGGGAGAGCTTGATCCACAGGGATCCCTGGACCCCTGCAGGAAACGCTGACATCAGTCAACCTGAGCACCCCCCAGATGTGGGCCAGTTTCCAAAGACTGAAGGGGCTGAGGAGAAGGGGAATAGGGCAGACTAAGCGTTCCCCACCCCTGGGGCTGAGGGCAGCTGTGGAAAGCCTCCCTGCCCTACCCAGTGCCTTGACAGGTAACTGATGGTTTCCCACTGCGGCTCTGCCAGCCTTCAGGGTCAGAGCACCACACCTTCCAGGACTCTCAGGCTCCTACCCCACCCTCCAACCAGGCAAAGGCATCCCAGCAGCTGAACCCCAGCAAGCAGCAAAGAGAAAGAACTGACAGTAAGAGAGCTGAGTAGTCAGATAGAGGCAGAGTCAACAAGGATTAGGGCAGGGCTCTGATGAAAAGGCAGAGGAACCAGAGATCAAATTGCCAACATCCGCTGGATCATGGACAAAGCAAGAGAGTTCCAGAAAAACATCTATTTCTGCTTTATTGACTATGCCAAAGCCTTTGACTGTGTGGATCACAATAAACTGTGGAAAATTCTGAAACAAATGGGAATACCAGACCACCTGACCTGCCTCTTGAGAAACCTATATGCAGGTCAGGAAGCAACAGTTAGAACTGGACATGGAACAACAGACTGGTTCCAAATAGGAAAAGGAGTATGTCAAGGCTGTATATTGTCACCATGCTTATTGAACTTATATGCAGAGTACATCATGAGAAACGCTGGGCTGGAGGAAGCACAAGCTGGAATCAAGATTGCTGGGAGAACTATCAATAACCTCAGATATGCAGATGACACCACCCTTATGGCAGAAAGTGAAGAGGAACTAAAGAGCCTCTTGATGAAAGTGAAAGAGGAGAGTGAAAAAGTTGGCTTAAAGCTCAACATTCAGAAAACTAAGATTATGGCATCTGGTCCCATCGCTTCATGGGAAATAGATGGGAAACAGTGGAATCAATGTCAGACTTTATTTTTGGGGGGCTCCAAAATCACTGCAGATGGTAACTGCAGCCATGAAATTAAAAGACGCTTACTCCTTGGAAGGAAAGTTATGACCAACCTAGATAGCATATTCAAAAGCAGAGACATTACTTTGCCAACAAAGGTCCATCTAGTCAAGGCTATGGTTTTTCCAGTGGTCATGTATGGATGTGAGAGTTGGATTGTGAAGAAAGCTGAGCACTGAAGAATTGATGCTTTTGAACTGTAGTGTTGAAGAAGACTTTTGAGAGTCCCTTGGACTGCAAGGAGACCCAACTAGTCCATCCTAAAGGAGATCAGTCCTGGATGTTCATTGGAAGGACTGATGCTAAAGCTGAAACTCCAGTACTTTGGCTACCTCATGCGAAGAGTTGACTCACTGGAAGAGAACCTGATGCTGGGAGGGATTGGGGGCAGGAGGAAAAGGGGACGACAGAGGATGAGATGGCTGGATGGCATCACCAACTCGATGGACATGAGTTTGAGTGAACTCCGGGAGTTGGTGATGGACAGGGAGGCCTGGTGTGCCGCGATTCATGGGGTCACAAAGAATCAGACACGACTGAGCGACTGAACTGAACTGAACTGATGAAATACAGCTTACTGGAGCAGATGGAGGGCAACCTTAAACAAATGTGTCTGTTATACAGAGTGAAGTTAAGTCAGAAAGACAGAACCAAATATCATATGGTAATGCATATATGTAGAATCTAGAAAAACGGTTTGGATGAACCTATTTGCAGGGCAGGAATAAAGATGCAAAAGTAGAGAACAAACTGTGGACACAGTGGGGGAAGGAGAGGGTGGGGTGAACTGGGAGTACAGCAGAGACCAACACAACTTTGTAAAGCAACTAAGCCCCAATAAAAATTTCAAACAGTACTGATAAGAAGAGCGCTAAAGAGATTCAAGTTAAGAACACCAAAAAAGACTTCATTAAAAAAAAAGAATCTGTACGTCATAAGAAGATGATGATCCCTCTTGATACTCAAATTCAGTGGCCTGGACAGTCAAAGGGTGAAGTAAATAAAACCACAATGCAAAACACAAAGATCTCGTAATCACGAGGGATAAAATGAGACAGTTGGACAGCAGACCTAGGAAACCAACCCATCTTCATGGCAGGCATCCCAGAAGGAGAAAAAGAGAAGAAAAGTAAAAAATCTGAAAAAAAACAATTGAGTTCCAGAAATAGAGAGCTTAATGAATTTTAGGCAAAATTACTGAAAGAAGAGAGCCATTTATCCATGTTCTGGCAAAATTCCCAAACTTCAAGAGTAAAGAGAAAATCTTAAAAGCTTCCAGGTAGAAAGAACAGTTTTTTTAAAAGTCAAAGAAAATCTACATGCTTGAAAAATTTTTATCTTAGTACTATTTAAAAGTGAAGAAAAGTTACAGATTTCCATCAGTAGAAGTATAACTAAGAAAATGATAATCTATGTGAAATTTTATACAGCCATTTAAAACAGTCATTTAAGTGGGTGAAGGGGGTCAAAAAAGGTACAAACTCCAAGTTATAAAATAAGTCTTGAGATGTAACGTACAGCATGATGTCTACATAGTTGACAATACTAGATTATATATTTGAAAGTTGCTAAGACAGTAGATCTTAAAATTGTTATCACAAGAAAATAAATATGTAACTATGTGGTGATGGTTGTTCACTAGACTTATCACAGTGATCATTTTACAGTGTTTACATTTTTGAATTATGTTGTACACCTGAAACTAATATGTTATATGTCAATTATATCTCACTTTTTTTTAAAAAAGAAAAACTTTAAAAATCTATAGTTACATAGACAAGTATACATGTAAGGTAAAACTGTACATTATAAAGTGCGTGAGTGCTCAGCCTTGGCTGACTCTGTGACTCCATGGACTGTAGCCTGCCAGACTCCTCTGTCCATGGAATTTTCCAGGCAAGAATCCTGGAGCGGATTGCCATTTTCTGCTGCCAGGGGATCTTCCCAACCCAGGGATCGAGATTAGAAAATTATGATACACCCATGGCTGATTCATGTCAATGTATGGCAAAAACCACTACAATATTATAAAGTAATTAGCCTCCAGTTAAAATAAATAAATTAAAAATATAACTTTCTTCTTTAAAAAAAAACTGAACTTTACATTAACTGTTACTTAACTCAAAAAATTATTGATATTATGTTGTAGAAAGTTTATAAAACAGAGAAGGAAAAATACCCAATCCTATTAATTACTCTACTGTTATCCCTTTTATTCCTACTATCCTTTCCATATAGATTTAAAAAGTTTTAATCACACTGTACACAGAATTTCATAATAGAGGTTTTAACGAAATGACAAAGGCATGATTTCAAATCATATCTGCCTAGAATGCTTTTTTTCTTTGCTACTATACTACAATGCGGAGAAGGCAATGGCAACCCACTCTGGTACTCTTGCCTGGAAAATCCCATGGACGGAGGAGCCTGGTAGGCTGCAGTCCATGGGGTCGCATAGAGTCGGACATGACTGAGCAATTTCACTTTCACTTTTCACTTTCATGCATTGGAGAAGGAAATGGCAACCCACTCCAGTGTTCTTGCCTGGAGAATCCCAGGGACGGGGGAGCCTGGTGGGCTGCCGTCTATGGGGTCGCACAGGGTCGGACACGACTGAAGTGACTTAGCAGCATACTGTATTGGTGTTTTTCTTTCTGGCTTACTTCACTCTGTATAATAGGCTCCAGCTTCATCCACCTCATTAGAACTGATTCAAATGCATTTAAAGAAGAAAGGTATATTTTTAACAAGTAACATGAAGAATCATAATTTTAATCTGTAGATGCTCAAGTTCACCTACAGCACAGGCCTTGCAGCTAGATCAGATGACATGGGCAGGGCTCCAGGATCAATATGCTAACATTAATCTTTCAGATTGACACTGCCTGGGGTTGGGGTTTGCCCTAAAACTTTTGAGGGATTAAAATTCTCTTCTTGCTATAT